>NW_005178985.1:0-172766 GCF_000350225.1 Chondrus crispus
AACGGGCAGGTCGAGCGATACAACCGGACCATCGCTTCGATGTTACGCAATTACGTCGGCGAACATCAGGACGACTGGGACGTGTACGTGGGGCCGCTCACGTACGCGTACAACTCCCACGTACATCGTACGACGAGTACCACGCCCTTCGAGCTCGTCCTCAGCCGACCCCCGCCGGAGTTCTCTCTACGTAGAGCCGACGGTGATGCGCCCCCGTCCGATAGGGGCAACGCGCGCGCTGAATTCCTCAAGACGTTGGACGACACGATCCAGAAGGCGTACGGGAGCCTGCGCCGGACGCAGGCTCGGTACAAGCGCGACTTCGATAAGCGCGTCAGACGGCTCAACGCACGTATCAAGCCAGGTAATCACGTCTACCTGAACCCCACCGATGGGGCAAAGACGTCTAACAAACTCGCGTCGCCCGCCGTCGGGCCATACCGGGTACTCGCCAACGACCGGCGAACCATCACGATCGATCGTGATGGTGTCACCGAGCGCGTCTCCGCAGACCGCTGCGTGTACGCGCCGCCACCGACGGGCGCGCCACGGGCGAGTACAACAACCCCAAGTGACCTTGCCGACAAGGTCACCGAGGGCACGCAGTATGCCGTGGAACGATTACTCCGGCATCGAGGCATGGAGGACGGTACTATCGAGTTCCTCATCAAGTGGGCGGATTACGACACGCCCACATGGACCGCCCGGACTCACGTTCCGGAGGAGTTGGTGTCTCGTTACGCCCAACGCCTCCGGAGACGCACCGGCAGGAACCTCACGTCTGACGTGAACGCGGACGTTCACGCTTGAGAGGGGGGCCCTCAACCGCTTCGTTACGGTTGACGTGAGGACCGCACAGAAGTCAAGCCGTATTTGACTTCCGAAACCCAAGGACACACGACGTAAAGGCGAGGCAATACGGACTGCCAGCGAGGATCTCGACCCCGCAGCGAACGACGATACGAGGACGCAGAGCTCGAAGGGAAGTCGAATACCCCTTCCGGAGCTGAAAGGTCGGACACTCACCCCCCGAACAGGGTCACCGGACGTTCCGTTAAGTCCGATCACCGCGGCGAGGGGAGGTCCGACGACTGAGGCAACCCCAGCGGAATCACGGGAGTCCCTGGCTTGATAGGACGCAATGGCTGAAGAAAGCGGTACCGCGTAACGTATCCCACGCTGGAGGTTCGTAACGCAGTTGGAGGCTGGGAGGCGATCGCCTCCATACGGCACACCAGCCCCAGAACGCAGGAGGAGCTAGGCAAGATAAGGAGTTGCAAATTGCTGAGAAGAGCTGCAACGCGTGGGCGTAGAGACCGAGAGTCACTGTGGCTCGCGAGGATAGGGGTCCCGGATGCGACACCGAGCCACTCCGCCAACGGCTAATACGCGAAAATTGGGGCAAGGAGAAATTACACTGTCGTATCCCCAACCCGGTCTCGGCAGCACCGGCGGTCGAGGTGTGAGAAAATGGAAAAATATGGACTCTTGGCGTACAGTGCGGCAATTCCGCACAGCGCACCGTTCACTCGGTGCCAATATGCCAGCGCCGGAACGGGGAAAATTAACGGAAATTTATTAGTGAAAGAAATGGGCAACTCACGTGAGCGAACGTACGCACGTTGGCACGCGAGACACAGCATGCCCCGACCCGACCCTTCAGACGGACAGCCCAGCACACGGGGGAGACACACCCCGCAGAGGCGCCAACGAAGCCGCGCTCCGAACGCGCAGCTTCCCGGCGGCACCGTACGAGATCGGCCGCCGAAAAGCGACGCCGTCGACACAGGCATCCTACCCGGACATCAAAAATTTTGGGTGGTGAAAATCGCCTTGGCCAGACGCGCAGCACGGATCGCACGTGCACGGGGCGGCGCGCGTGTCGTACGCTCGACCCGCAATGACGGGAAAGATACAAATCATCTCCTCTGGCTGAATGCGAACGCGACGTCGCGTTGCTCACTACAACGGATCGAGGAAGGCGTCCTTTTCGGGTACGGGATACGTGTGCTGCCGCTCGTGAGGCGACTGGCAGGGCCGTCGCTGGGATATCGGAGATTCGAGTCCGCCTTGTCCGACCGAAAGACAAGGAGAGGAAGCCGTCGTCAGGGGGAAGAAGGGATGTCGCGCGACACACCGACTTTGCACTTCGTACACCCTCACCGCCTACAACCCCCGGCGCCGACAAGGCCGGCATAAGCACGAGGTCCCCGCGACGTGAGCGTCCCCGGGCTGATCGCAAATACATGTCCAACAGGCTGTCCGACACGGCCTCGGGCTCGTCGTCGATCTCATATCCCCCCTCCCCGCGCACGTTCGTCGACGCCGCGCGCTTGTGCCCTCGCCCCGATGGCGAGGGGGCGCGCTGAAGGAGACGAAGTCCGCGCGCTTGTGCCCTCGCCCCGATGGCGAGGGGGGCGCGCTGAAGGAGGCGAATGCCACGCGCTCGCGCACCCGCCGCCCGGAAGGCGAGGGGCGCGAAAGATAAGGAGAGGCGCCGCGCGAGAAGACGAATTCCTCGTGCTGTACCCGCGCGCTGCGCCCTCGCCTCAGACGGAGAGGGACGCCAAGGAAGAGGACCGCCGCACGCGCCCTCGCAACCGATAACGAAGGGCGCTGGGTAAAGAAATTTGCCGAGGGCTCGCGCTCCCACCACAGACGGCGAGAGACGCGAGCAAAGAAGAAGACGTACGTCGACGCGTCCGCCCCCTCGCCCCGATGGCGAGAGGCGCGAGCGACGAAAAAGACGAACGGCGCACGCGCAGCGCCCTGCCACCGATGGCGGACGTCGCGCGATGAAGAAAACGTACGGCGCACGCGCAGCGCCCCCGCCACCGATGGCGGACGACGCGCAAAGAAGAATAAGTACGTCCACGCATTCACGCCCTCGCCCCGATGGCGAGGACCGCCGCACCGCAGCGCGAAGGTCGCGAGCCGTGCCCTCGCCATCGGCGGCGAGGGCCGCCAAACATAAGGAACGTCGCCGTGCGTCGTCGGGCGCCCCTGCCCTCGCCGCCGACGGCGAGAGGCCTCAAGGAGCATACGGGCCCTCGCGCGCCCCTGCCCTCGCCACCGACGGCGAGAGGCCTCAAGAAGGACGACCGTCGCGCGTGCCCTCGCCCCGAACGGCGAGGGACGCGCGAGACGAAGACAACGCGCCGTGCTCCGCCCCGGACGACGAAGGGGCGGGACGTGAAGACAGACGTTCGCTGCGCCGCGCGCCCTCAGCCCGAATGGCGAGGGACGTGATAGATAAGAGCGTTCGTTGTGCGCTAGGCCCTCGCTACCGATGGCGAGAGGCCTCAAGGAGAATATGAGTTCGCGCGCGCCCCTGCCCTCGCTACCGGATGGCGAAGAGGGACGAGGGGAACGCGATCTGCCATCGCCCCTTCCTCCTCCGCTTTGAGGAAAGCACAGGCGGGCGTGCTGTGTCACGCCGATGACAAAGGGGAATTAGAAGCAACGAACAGACTCGAAGAAACGCGTCACGATGGAAGCAATGTTTACTGTGTCGTCCTCGACGACGTAAGGGAAGAAGGGCACCGCGCGGTTGACGACCAGACCGCGCGGTCAGCGACTGGCATTGTTCGAGGGCCCGCGAGACCCCGAAGCATGTTTATCCGGGGGACAATACCCCGGATGCCGAGGTGTCTCGGTGTCCAGTTCGGCGAGGCTAGGCATGAAGACATGCGGCGTGCCCTCCCCATTGACGGTAGACGGAAGGGGTAGCCGGGCGAAACGAAAGGACCGGCCTGGATGGCCCCTCACCGGGGGCCACCAGTTCCAAGGACACGGTCGTGGACCGCGAGCGGGACTTCTGGAAACCCGGCGGAGGGAGCGGACCCGCTTGGGCCAGGACGACGCCACCCCCACGCGGTCCGGATGACGCACTTGGGAGTCCGAGCCCGCTCGAAGGCGGGGTCCCGACGGCCACCGCCTCCGCCATAGTTGGCTTCACGACGCCCGGGGGTGACTGCCGGAGAGGAATAGACCGCGGGTCGGCCATGCTGACACGGGCGGTGACGCGAGAGGGGACGACCAAATGGCGCTGTCAAGGACGAAGTGGGACAGTGCGCAAAGGGGGGGGGAAATTCGTATACCAGGTCGGATCTGCTCGGGGTTCAGGGAGTGGGACGGACAGGTTCTGCAAGCCTCAGGAGTGAACGCGGACGTTCACTCTTGAGGGGGGGGTGATGTGGTATAACCCCAAACGCAAATTAGATTAGGATTGGATCAGGGACAGTAAGGCAACGAGCCTTACAGCCATGCGCGCACACACGTGTCCTCCACGTGTACGGGACGTGTACTACACGTGGACTGTCAGCCCCGCCGGCTGACAGCGCTACAGTGTCGGTAGACCGGCACTACTGTAGAGTTATGATAGATTACGATGTACATTAAATATGAGCGGACCGCCGGCGGTGGAGGACGACAAGCACGGACTTGTCAAGGATCCTCCACCTTGGTCCGCCCGCTTACTTTTAGGTACTTCCGTCCGTTTTACCTAGAAGTAGCACCGCGCGCGGGTTGAGGACGCGCGTAGCACGCCCACGAGCCGGCTCCGCCTCCGCCCGTCGGTACTGGATCGTCACCCAGTACCGCTCCGGGGCGTCGAGGCGTAGAACCGCTCGCGCGTGCGCGCGTCCTCCCCGATCCCGCTCTACCACCGCTACCTCGAGCCCGTGCTCGGTACCGTGGGTGGGCCGAGCTTCTGTCTTCCCGCCGATCGGGGTCTTTCCGAACTGTCAGTACTCACCCCCCTCGTCGTTGGGGGTGATTATACTACAGATGCTGTACTACTTGGCGGACGGAAACTACCCGGAGTGGTCCGATCAGCTACATGCGCTGTTAGAAATCCACGACAAGGTGGACTACCCGCGCGTACCTTACGGTCAAGGTCATCATTACGACCGTACTGATCGGGCGAACGCATCGCCGGGGAGGCGCGAGGACGTCGGAGGGCCGGGGTCCGGAAATTGGATCCGGTTTGATCCGGTGACTTTTAAAAGTCTACAGCCCGAACTGATACGCAGCCAGGCAGAGCCGGTGACAACGGCTACCGATGAGCCCCCTACCCTTGAAGGCGGTCTTGGCTCGGGAGGGACTCAGGTTGCGTCGGCACCGGCTGAAGTACCGTTGCGCGGGGGAGGTCCGGTTGAAGTGCCTGGCGACGGACCGCCGTCGCCCGGAGAGGGATCAACGGCACGGCGTAGGCTGTTTGTCGAGTTGGGCGTCTCGGAGGACGAGTTAACGAAATTAGTACATTACGCCGAATTTGTGGCGGGGGTGAAGCGCTTTAAAGCGGGGGCAGATGCGGGCTCTTACGCGTCTCGGACGGATACCCCGATGTTGGGGGAGGTGCCGAGTGTGGGGGTTGTGCCGCCCGTGACGCCGCCTCCCGTAGCGACGGAGACCGAAGGAGACCCGGTCGATTCCGACTCGGGATCGGTTCCTTCGAATGCCCCGGCGGCGCTGGTGGCGGGGGTAGAGGATGACCTTGCCGACTACGAATAGTCGGAGGAAGAGCGGGTGTGCGTCCTCTTAAAGGAGCACCCCGAGGTTACGACTAGCACGCGTGTAGCAACCGAGAAGGGATTTGGCGATAGACGTAAAACGGGTCCCCTTTGCATATCGATCGCTATAGGCGGGCGCCTCGTACCGGGCGGAGCGGCCATGCGTTGTCTCGTGAGTGTCAGCAGGGACATGCCGGGGGTCACCTGAGACGGACGCCTGGTACGACGCGGAGGGTTCCCCCGGGACGCCGATCATACTCCCTCGGAGATGCCCGTTCCGCCCGCCTACGTATAGTCCGTGACGGGTTCAGGGGAGGGAGTCCCTCCTTGGATACGGATCCTTCGCCTACAGTGGCGGTTCTCCTACTCAGTTCGGAAATGACCCGTGCGTGCGTGCCGTCTCGGAGAGCGTGCAGTAATCCCGATGCAGAAGGGCTCCCTTTGGGCTGGATAATTGCTTTCGACCTTGAAGGTCTTGTTGCTTTCGCGCCATGCGTCGCGTTTTCGATCTTGCTCTTATCGCGGGTAGTGTCTTGGTCCTCAGGTTCTGTTGACTTTGGCGGAGATATATCCGGGTTACCTGTGTCGAGGTCGTCTCTCATCGGGCGGGGAGGTGCCCCGGCAGGGAGGAAGGTAGAAGCGTCGCCGTTGGCCGGCGTAGGTGACGAGGGTTCGGCGTCGGCGGGTATGGTCCGTAGAGGGGGAGCCTTCACAATGCGGTCTCTCGAGACTGTATATTTCAGGCCTGTTGTCCGGACAATGGTCACGGTATGCTCGTCGAGCGCCACCACCGGGAACGGGCCTTCCGTCCGTGGGGCTAACTTGTTATTGACCCGGTCCTTATCCGTCTTCTCATCCACTCGCAGGGATGTCTCTCCCTCGATGAGGACTTGATCACGAACCGAATATTGTGGTGTCGGCGTCCGTAATCTCCTATCGAAGTCGCATTTATATCGGTCCTGACCCGCGAGTAGCGTGTCGCGGGCTGTTGACATGAGCCGGCGTAACCACGTTAAGAAACGGAGCTTGTACTGCGTCCGCGAGACATCCTGTTCCAGTGTAGAGGTTTGTTGGATGGAAAGCGGCGACGGCGTCGGGATAACACAAGATCAAACGGCTTCATGCCGATCATGCGAGTCACGATACAATTGTAACCGTAGGTTAGCGCGTCCGTGAACTGGTCCCAATCGCGTTGGTTGTCGGCTAGGTAGTGCCGTAGTGAGGACACCAGGGTGCGGTTGAACCTCTCCACTTGTCCATTAACTTGTGGGTGATAAGCTGTGGTTAACATGCTTTCGACGCGGAGGATTTTGCACACGGCAAGGAAGAACTTTGACGTGAATTGACTCCCACTGTCAGAGAATAGCTTCACTGGGGCTCCGTATACGAAGACCCAGTGTGTGACGAACGCCTGAGCAACTGTCTCGGGGTAATTCTCTTAAGCGGCACCGTTCGGGTCAGCTTTGAGTAACAATCAGATATGACCAAGAGGTATCGATTGCCTCTTGGCGTTCTGGGGATTTCGCCTAGGATGTCAATGGCGATACACTCCAAGGGTCCAATCGGAGGGAACGATTTCAACTTCGCGTTGTGCTTACGCAGTTTAATGCGAGCTTTCGCACAGTCGGAGCACCTTCTGACTGTGGCGTATGCGTCGACGGACATACTCGGCCAGCAATACCGTTGTCTAAATGTGTAGAACAGCCGCCTGCCTCCGGGATGTCCCGAGGCGGCGGGGTAATGCGCCATATACAACACTCGCTCGCGCAGAGTGGTTGGTACGAAGATTTGCTCAACACCGTCAAGGTGCGCTTTCCGACAAAGTACCCGTTCCTTGTTCATGAAGAACTTGGAAAGGCGAGTTTGGGCCACACCCTCCCCCTTCTTAAGATGGGAAGCGATCTCCTTACAGAATGGCTCGGAGCGTTGAGCGAGTACCATCTCGTCGTGTGTAATTGCGGCCTTGGAAGCCGGAGGGGCGAGGGCGAAGCATCCGTCGTGAATGTCGTCGTCCCACTCCTCGGATTCCACTTCCAGCTTGTCTTCGTGAAACTCCATAACGGAGAAACACGGTATTTCTTCGTCGATGGGGACGGTTGTGCCCCCTCTAGACGGTATTCGACTGAGGGCGTCGGCGAGACAATTCTTGATGCCCTTCACGTACGTGATGTCGAAGTCAAACTCGGCTAGGCGCAAGCGCCACCGTGCTAGACGCCCGCTTGCGTCGGCGAGATTCATTAACCAACGGAGGGAATGATGGTCGGTATTAACCGTGAATCGCTCTCGTTCCAAGTATGGACGCAGCGTCTGAATTGCCCATACAATGGCCAAACATTCTTTCTCCGTCGTGGAGTAATTCCTTTCCGCCGACGAGAGCGTTCGCGACCAGAACCCGACAGGGTATCTGTTACCATCCTCGTGTTGCTGCAATAACGTGCAACCGAGTTGGGCGTCGGATGCATCCGTGTCGAGGGAATACGGTATTCCCAGTCGCGGTAGTTGCAAGATCGGCGGGGAAATCAGGCAAGTCTTCAGAGCTTCGAAGGAGGACCTGCTGTCTTCGTCCAGTTCGGGGAGGCGATCGGGCTCCCCCTTCTTGAGCATGGACGTTAATGGCGCCGCAATCTTGGCGAAGTGGTGCACAAAACGTCGGTACACGGTACACATACCCAGAAACGAGCGAAGCTCGGTCTGGGTTCGTGGCGGCTTGGCCTCGGCCAAAGCCGAGACGTTCTTCGGGTGGACATGAAGTTCCCCGGGTCGAATGATGTGACCCAGGTACTCCACGGAGTCCCGAAAGAATTTACACTTGTTCAATTTCAGTGATAACCCCTCTTGTTATAGAGCAGAGAGAATAACCTTGACATCCTTGAGATGAGTTTCATAATCCTTCGAGAATATGACAATGTCATCTAGATAGATGAGGCAGCTCTTCCATCTGTATCCGGAGAGGAGATGTCCAACATCCGTTGTAATGTGGAGGGCGCGTTCATTAGCTCTAACGGCATTCGGTTAAATTGATAAGTACCGGCATGACACGTGAACGTGGTTTTTGGGCGGTCTTCTTCGGCAAAGAGGATTTTGCCAATAACACGAGTTACAATCTAGAGTTGTGAACACGTTCGCCTCGCCGAGCAAGTCCAGGCACTCGTCCATCCGAGGAATCTGGTAAGTGTCCCGTACTGTCATCGCGTTCAAACGTCTGTAGTCGACGCAGAAACGGAGTGATCCATCCGGTTTGGGGATCATCCCCAAACCGGATGGATCAGAAGAGTATGATACTGTTTCCTTATGGGCAGGATGGGTGGCATCCGGAGCTGAGACTTCCGCCCAGTGCTGCTTCTGCAACATGCAGTACTGCTCCCCGTGGGCGCAAAGTAACACCTTCGATGTTCTACACATGGAGACTCTTCCAGAGGGCGTGGAAGTTTAGCACGATTTTCCACGCACGCAGACTCTTTCACCAGTACTTGGTCGACCAGTACTGCAAAATTGAGGCTGAGAGGCTATCGTATCTGCGGTACAATCAACAAGCGCTACGCGCATCCGATTACACCTCTCTGCCAGAGTCTATTGGTGATTCCGGGCGTGGTGAAGATGTGGCTGATGCTGTGTGTGCTGACCGATAGTTCATACTGCCTTCTACTCACATTGGGGGCGGTAGATACATGAGACAGCAGATGCATGACAACATTGCTATATCGAATAAGGTTGGGCAACCTGATATCTTCCTGACGGTCATCTGCAATCCTAACTGGCCTGACATAGGTCGAGCTCTCCTTGGAGACCAGATGACTCAAGATAGGCCCGATCTTTGTGGTCGCATGTTCCGACTCAAGCTTGATGCTTTGATGTCGTATGTCATTGAAAGAAAGCTCTTTGGAACAGTTGTCGCACATGTCCGTAAGATAGAGTTTCAGTAGCGAGGTCTGCTGCGTGCCACGTCATATTCTTTCTGGATGAGAGATCAAAACATGATCTTCGGACACCAGCCAATGTCAACAGCATTATCTCTGCCGAGATCCCGCCTTCTTCTGAGTCGGAACTGCACGAATTGGTCTTGAAACACATGGTTAATACCCCTTGCGGTTCTCAAAACAGACAAGCTACGTGCATGAATGAACTGTTCGGCAGAAAGCGCTTCCCGAAGGACTTTAGCAGTGAGACTGGTCAATCTGAGAATGAATACTACATCACGTACAGAGGAGGAAACCCACTGAAGGTGGCGTGTCTGTACAGAGGCATATAGGATTGGTAGAGCTCATCGAACGGTTACTCTTGACAACTCCTGGGTTGTCCCACACAGCCCGAAGCTGCTCCGACTGTTTTCTTGCCGTATCATTGTCGAATTGTGCGTGTCTCGCGTTGGTGGAATCAAGTATCTCTTCAAGTATTTGTGCAAGGGATTGGACAGAGTAACAATAGAGATTATTGCTGAGTACGAACGGTACGATGAGATCAGTAATTTTCAGGATGCGAGATATATGTCTGCATCCGAGGCTGTTTGGAGAATATTGCGGTTTGACATTGTTGATCGCAACCCGAATGTAATGAGACTCGATGTTCACCTCGAGAACCACCACACAGTAGTTTTTGAAGAGGGACGAGAGCGGGAGACCTCAGCCCGTAACAGACTGGGGAAAAAGCCGGCGGAGTGGTTCAAGGCCAATGAAAATTATCCGGGAGCACGACATATTAAATATGACGACTTTCCTAGATACTTCATTTGGAACAGATCCACAAAGACTTGGAAGCCATGCACAAATATCAGGAGGACAAAACCTCAAGAAGAGAACGAACTCTTCAACTTTAGTGGACCTGGGTCGATTGTCATTGGTCGCATCTACACAGTCAGTCCACGAGAGGGCGAGAGGTACTTTCTCCGTTTGCTTCTCACGCAAGTACCAGGGACTATTTCTTTCCGGAATCTGCGCACCGTCGATAGTGTAGAGTGTGCCAGTTTCTGAGAGGCCTGCTGTAAGATGGGACTGCTACCAGACGACGCGGAGTGGAAGCACGCCATACGTGAGTCATTCCGTTCGTCGTTTGTGCCCCTATCTCACGTGATTGCTACTATCCTGGAATACTGCGAGCCTTCTAATCCACGTGCGCTCTGGAACGAGCATGTGTCGTTATTCTTGACAGACATACGTGCACGCGCACGGGGGCCTGGGAACAGCTCCCGCCGACAACAACTCTCCAGAGATGAACATGCTTTGTCGTACGTTTTACTAGAGGTGATGGAAGCGCTGCAGTCCATTAGTCGTTACACTCTCACGGACTTCAACCTGCCTGAGCCTATGGAAGACCTTCCCCCGTTGCACGAAGAGCTGTCTACGAACTCGGGTCATGTGAACACGGAAGTTCGGGAGCAACGACTTCAGAAAGCTCTTCCCCTCTTCAATGAAGGGCAGAAAAATGCATCTACTCCAATCGTTGGTTCCATTCTTCCAGTCGTGTCCGTCCAAAGCTTGCAAGGGCTACCTACTCCACCACTTGCCCCAATCGCAAGTAGTTGTGCTTCACCCAACTCTCGCGTTTTCTTGCTTGATGCTCCAGGTGGCACCGGAAAGACTTTCCTTACCAATGCTATACAGAACGTGCTCACTATTCGTGCCAAAACTGTTTTACCAGTTGACACGCTGGCAGTAGCTGCGGTCTTACGCGATGGCAGCAGAACGGCGCATTCGGTCTTTAAGATTCCCATACCTATTCTGTCAGATAGTACGTGTAACATGTCGCTCAAATCCACGCTAGGTCATGATATGAAGGACGTCGACTTGATCATATAGGATGAGATCGTAGTGTGCCATAGGTATTGTATAGAAGCCGTGGATCGCAACCTACGCCACCTGACTGGCACCGACTTTCCTTTCGGCGGTAAACACGTCCTGTTTTCTGGAGACTTTCGGCAGATTCTTCCAGTCGTGCCGGGCGGGTCAAGAACACAGATAGTCAATGCATGTGTCAGATCCTCGGCTCTCTTCCAAGCATTCGAGTCGCTCTCTCTCACAGAGAACATGAGACTTTCAGCTCTCCGCCAAGAGACGTTTGCAGGCCGCGAAGCTCTCCAGTTCGCACCATTTCTGCTTCACGTTGGTGAAGGACAACTAAGAGGTCGGAAGACGTATCATGTCGCGACATGATACGTCTTCCGACCTCTGTACGGACTGTGAGATCCATTACAGACCTCTGTCGTTCCATCTTGACAGAATTGCGACACGGCACTCTGACATGGATTGGCTTACTTCTAGAGTCATTCGAGCAACCAAGAGCAGTGTCCTGCTAGAAATCAATGAGATTGTTGGGGACATGATTCCGGGTGCGCATCGCACGTTCTTGAGAGCAGAAAAAGTAGAGAACGAGGACGAAACGCCCTCAGGTATCCATTTGAACTATTAAATAAACTGACTGCAGGTTCGTCTCCACCTGACCATCAACTAAGGTTAAAGAAGGATTTCGTTGTCATGCTTCTTCGGAACCTCGACCCTAACGATGGACATGTCAACGGCGCTAGGTACATAGTAGACAGCATGTCTAAAAGCTTGCTTTGTCTCCACGTAGCTACGGGAAGTCATCAGGGAAGGCCACCCTGCCTGTCTGGCATGCCCTGCGGACCCGGAGACGACAAATATATTTCCCAGGATTTACAAGGGCCCAGTTTTCCATTCGCACTTGCTTTGCCTTGATTACGAACAAGGTGCTGGGACAGTATTTTGAAGGACTCCTGGGACTCGATCTTAGAAACCACTGCTTCTCTCACGGTCAACTATATGTTTCCCTGTCCAGAACCACACATCCGGGCAACGTCATTGTTTTGACATCGGAAGCAGTTGAAACTACCTGCAACGTAGTGTTCCCTGAAGTCCTTTCGCAGAGGGACTTCATCGATAGAGTTTAAATAAAGCTACTTTACGTTTTGTCAACCACCCCGTGCCTTTACCACTCCATTTTATTACACCAAATCTCTTTTGCACGACTTCCCACCTTTCCACTCTATTCCATTTTTTTATATTGAAACTGTCATGCCAAAACCCTTATTACTTTCAGACCCTTTCGCATTCCTCCCCACTTGCTGCGCGCAACGCGCGCCACGGAGCCCACTTGTACTTGTAGTAATCTCCAACCCAGGCGACTCTCCTTCCGTTGCGTATACTGTAGTGCCTACATAAACTTTACGCTTATTGCACGTGTGCGAACTCGGCAACTTGACACACATGCGGAATGTACAGTTGCAAATTACAGTGGATCGCGGTAGCCAGAGGTCTAAGTATCAATCAGCGGGGGAGTGAGGGATCAGTGTACTGTAGCGGATGGTCTCGACCCAGCGAGTTCGTTCGGTACAAGCTACAGTGCAACCTCCCAATAAGAGTGCTGTTCGTAAAAGACAAAGATACCCATAGACAGAGGTTTATCACTACGGGAGGCGTTATTATCATAATTCTGTCCTAAAAAAATCACTGATTCTTGTTTGACAAAATTCCTCCCGCGCTTGACGTCTCAGTCCCCGTTGCACCTTTTCCAACCCCCGTAGAACCGCCCCAGAGGTGTAATCATTGCTCATAATGACGTGAGCAGAAGCCAAAATGCGCAACTGCTCACGAAGGGGAGGCATAAACACTTCCTCATCGCCTCCTTCTGTGTTCCCCGAATCTTCTTCGGGACCGAAGATAAAAGCAACCAGATCTCGGTCTGTGACTGGCTCTGTAGACTCCATTTCTGATTTGTGATGAAGTAGATACTCCATTCGCATTCGCTCGCTGCTATCTTGTACAACTTGATCAATTTCGATGTCAAGCTCCCGACGGTCACGGTGCAACACAATTTCACCGTTCACATCAACATCCTCACCTACGACTTTGGTGTGACACCAGCAGTTTCGAATAACCCTGCTGTCCATTTCTTCCCATGCTTTTTTATCCAACGCATACCTTGTAGCACATCAAACTTGTATATATTCTTCTCTCCCATGTCAATAAAGTCAAGAGCTCTGCCCATTTGCAACCTCCTGTAGCGACACTTCAAAGCAGCGATAATTCCCGCATCGCATGGCTGCATGATTGATGTGGTATTCGGAGGAAGGAAAACAATCTTCGTGTTGGACAAGTTCAATGTGTCTACCTCTGTCATCGTTCCATGTGCGGAACAGTTGTCTAACAAGAGAAGAGCTCTCCTTCCTTTCTGAATCATCCTTGAATTGAATAATTGGAGCCACTCAAAAAAAGTGCCTGTGTCATCCAGGCCTTGGCATTATTTCTCTAGTCGAACCCCAGCTCCTCCCCACTTTTTGCCCGAAAAGCACGCGGCGATCGAGCGTTTCCAATTATCCGCAAGGGAACCAAATCACTTCCACTAGCGTTGCAGCAGGCCAGACACGTGATTCTTGCCTTGACCTTTTTGGATCCACTAAGGTGTGTGGCGGCAATGGTCTCGGTAGGTGCTAATCAGTACTGCAGACCGAATTCGTCGGCGTTATAAATCTCGTCTAAATTGTAGCCGTCAAGCATCGTCCTGATGAGAGGTAGTGCTCTCTCAGCCTCAGTAAACGCAGCCGATATCTGCTCGCCATGATATGATATGCGTCTTAATCCATGCCTTTTCTTACACTTTTGAAGCCAGCCGTTGGAAAAACGAAGCTCTGGAGCCCTATAGTCGTTTGTTGTCAATTTCCAAAGACGTTCGGCCTTCTGCTTGATGATATTATCCGAAAGGGCGACGTTACGGCTTGCACAGTCACTGATCCATACAGCAAGAGCTTCATCAAATCGTGAAGACAACGGATTCCGAAGAGATTTCGAATTTATGGATGCACTCGCCTCTAGCTTGCTGTGCATCTTAACGATGCTCGAGACAGTAGACTGCGGAACAGGTCGGTTGAGTTGAAAGTAACGACCTGCCCATTCTCCAACAGAAGGCTGGTCACAGCGTTCCCCGTTGCGACGGCGAAGATCGTAATCGGCAAGCAGCTCATTTTGCTGAGCAATAGTAAGGGGATTACGTTCTGACATGACTTGGGCGGGATGGGGGAGAAGGGAGATTGCCAAGGGGATGAGATGGGCTGCCGCCAGCGACTGCACGCGCTATGCAAAACCTTGGTGGGTATCGTGAATAAAAAGGCGGGAGTTGGTCGCCCAACACATACCTGTTGGTTTCGTGTTCTGTGACCACTACTGTATCCTTATTCGAAATGGTCTTACTTCAAATTTTAATAAATATTCAATGTGTTTTTGCGAAATCAACACACTATTTCCGTATCCAGATGACCTGCCTATAGCATCTCAAATCACACTTTTTCTTGCGGGAAAGACGGGTGGTATTCATACTGGGGGGTTTATTACTATTGGGGGAGTACTATTGGGAGGGCTGACTGTACCGGCTAACTCCTCCCCAAGGAGGGTCACTATTCTCTGGCTTTTATAGACGCGTGCTCAGCTCAGTCATCTCTCTCATGATTTCCTCCAATGCACTCTGCACTTAGCTATACGCCACTAACTCTACATTCTCGATAATGCAAGACTGAGTCCGTCAGCCTGCATTCATCCCCTTCTCGCTTTATGCAATCTCCCCATCATATCGCGGATCACCGTTCTTGCATTTGTCCACAAGCAGGTGCTCCGTGACCCGTCTGCTGTTCTGATGCGTATCACAGCTAAGATATCTATCTTCATAATATGAAGATAGCTGCGATACGCATCAGAACTGTACAGTTGTCAGACGTGTAATATAGTTACACGTCTGACAACTGTACAGTACCCTTCGAAGGGTACAGCAATGTGAAGTACTGCCAACCAGGCACTTAAGGTGTTGTGCAGTGTGTCACGTGTTTGCCGAATGTGTGCTGCGTTCTATGAATGCTAGATTGCTGCGACTGCGCCTTGTTTCATCAGTAAGATGGAGGAGAACGCCGCAGCACCCCACGCCGTGACCTCTACCTGCAGAAATCACGCAGCTTCCAAAGCTCAAGGACGCACCGTAGCACTCTGGAATGCACGCCTTCACTCTTCTCTCTGAGTGAGTGAAGCGCCTTCTATCTCTACATAGTTTGTTTTGGTGTCGACGGCGTTTCTCAAGATGTGGAACCTGGAAGACCACCGCGCAGTCGTTCCTCCCGTGGAACTGCAGCATGTGCGCGACGTCGTGTATGCATGCCGCGAATATGCAGCAGCCTCACCTAGTGCTGTAGGATTTGGCCTATATGCATATCATGCTCATGACGAACAAAACCTAACTCCTCTCAACATCATGTATGTATCACCTGCTGTGGCGAGAGACCGGGCCAAGTTTCTCAAGAATGGAGGCGGCGTGATTTCGGGCTGGTATGTGGTCGTACAGCCCCCCATGCCGTTCTTGGTTAAGATAACTATGGTAAACGGTCGAAGACCGGAAATACCGCAAAAGGACAGTTTTCTAGCTTTTCTGCATGTGGATGAACATAATGCGAATTACCATTACCGCCTTCACTACACTTTCAGCCGATTCACGGAAACTACAGCTAAAATGATACTAAAAAAACGAGAAGAGGTCGAGCCGGGGGTGTTTAATTTTTGCGGCCAACGGTTTTCATTCGACAGGGCGCCTACAACCGAGCAAGACGATGGAAAAGGGGCGCACTCCTTTGCAGGGTCGATACGGCTTCAAGTCCAGGTTGGAAAAATCAAGGCGCTCCCAGTGTCTAGCTCCTTTCTAAACTGGAGAGCAACCAAAGAAAAGGAAGATAGAAAGGTTCACGCAAAGACCGCCGCAAAGGAAGGCAAAAGCGTTTCCGTGTCTGCGAGTGGCCCGACAGAGACGAAGATTTGTCACAGAGACGAGATGCCAAAGGACTACGTAGGCGATCGAGAAGACTTGCCGGAAGCGACAATAGTGTTGCATGTTCGGGAACGGAATTGGATGTGGTCTCGGTCGTTGGTTGATGATGACGGCGAACCGATGACGTTTGCAAAGTATGATGAGTTCATCAAATCGGATGAGGCGGAGAAAAAGAGCCAGAAGAGACGGGCAGATTCGGTCATTTTGGTGAGTGAAACTAAAAAAAAAACGAAACGCAGCTGCGCCCGTGCAAACGATACTACTGAAACCATAGACTTGACATGATGCGGAGATTTGCTTATTATAAAAAGAAGACTGTCTTTACATGTACGAGGTGTGCTACAGTATGAACCACTTCGCAGTCTAGCTAAGGGTTTGACATTTTGACAGGTACCTTAGGTACCGAAGGTACCCTTCGAAGGGTACCCTTCGAAGAAGGACGAAGAAGGACGAAGAAAAGTTCAAGTCGTCGATTTGTCGCGTTCCGCACAAAGCGTGCAGCCCAGAAAATGCCTAAAAATCCGAAATAGGAAAAAATTTATGTCTGTCTTTCTCTCTGCACCATTCTACTTCATGCAATGCCACTGGTGTACAAGTACTACACGGCCTTTTGGGACGAGAGCGCCACCTCCTCCCCACCTCCACCTCTCTGCTCCAACCCCACTCCACCGCCACCCTGCCTTATCAACTTCGCCTGTGTTCTTTCTTAAACATCTTCTCCTAAGATCGCTTTTATAACTCTGGCCTTGCCTGTCAGCACCTCGTTTTCTGGTTCCCCGACCGCCTTGCTGGCACGGCAGCACGTTGGGCGCATGTTGCCCGAGAAACTTAAGCGCCCAGCTCCAGCCTCGTCAATCGTCTACCCCCAGTCTCACCAACCTGCAACAGTTCAGGTCGCCGGCGTGCCGCCGTAGACCGTGGCTAAGAGCGTGGCACCAACATGTGGAATGCCGTGGACCAACGGGCGGTGGTTCCCCCCCCGCAAATGGTGACTAGCCGTGACGTGTTGCAGCCGTCCGGCCTTGACTCGTCGCTTTCGCCATACCCACTCGGGCTAGGCATCTACAAGCCAAAGAAGGGATTGGAAGGTCGGGAACCAGTGCCGCTGTACTATGTGTCGCCCGTGGTGGCGGCGGACCGTTCACCGTCGGCCAACATGGCCAACGCAGCCGGCGTGCAGGCCGGGTGGTACGCGGTTATTGAGCCGGGCGCGTTCGAGGTGCGCATTACGCGTGTCAGCGAGAAGTACCCGTGCACGTGGCCCGAGAACCTACTGACGACGCATTTGTTCATCGACGGGGTGTGCACAAACGATTCACGCATATTTCACGAGTCGCGGCAGGTGTTCGGAGAGAGCGTGATGCTGGGGTTTGTGGAGCGGATGTCGTTTGCGGCAAACGGGGCGGTGGAGAAGGACGTGCGAAGGTTTGAGTTTGGACGGGCGCGGACGATGATGCAGGCGAACGAGGGGATCGGGGACGGGAATGAGGAGGCGGCGACAATATGCTTGGAGGCCATGGTGGGGGTGGGGGTATACACAGAGGATATTCCGACGGCGACGAATGAGTATGGGTATGAGGGGAGGTCGGGGGTGAGCGAGAAAGAGATGACGAAGGAAGGGAAGAGCTTGGCGATCAAAGTGGACGGTGATAAGATTCCGGAGAAGCGGAGCGCGTGCAAGTATCGAGCAGTGCGGGAGAGGCCGTGCCCGGAGGCGAGCGTGAGCGTTTTTGTGCGGGAGAGGAGCTGGATGAGGGCGAGAAGGTTGGTGGATGATGAGGGAAAAGGATGCACGTATGAGGGGTATTTGGAGCTGGTGAAGAAGGATATGGGGTCTTTGGGGGGTGGACGGGGAGGGGGAGAGGCACGAAGGCCGAGGAGGCCAAAGAGACGCAAGGTGGGTGTACCAGTTGTGATTGAGATTAGTGACAGTGGAGGCGACTCCTCATCGGATGTGCCCGTGATTGACTTGGAGTCGAACGTTATCGATCTAACGTGAGTCTCGGAGCGAGCTTGTACAGTTGACTGAGGCAGAGATGTAGATTACGGCAAGGTAGGTTTGTACGTTTGTACGTTCGTAATGTCGCTGTACGTGGAGAGCGTCTATAGAGCAAGAAGGGTTTGACGGAGTTGGCGCCATTTTGCAAAGGCGCGCCTCAGGCGCCATTCTGCGTGCGCCAGCAGTGCATCCGCTGAGTGCCACCTCATCCCGCGGCTTCCTGCCACCTTCCCCTTTGTATGCCTGCCCCCTTCGCCTCCCCCCCGTCCCCACCCCCCCGCCACCAGCCACCCGCGCCCCCGTCAATGGATCCCTGGGATCAACACTCCCCCCGCGCCTGCGCACCCCCGCCCGCCCTACTCGCGCACCACAGCGTGTGCCCGGCCACGGCCTCTCTGGCGTTGTCGTCCCCCCTGCCGCTAGCGCTGGGCTTGTATCTGTCGCGGGGCGGCACGGACGTCGCGCGCCCGCTGCCGCTTTTCTACGTGCCGCCCTCTGCCGCCTGCGCCCTGGGCATCCCCCCCGGGTGGTACGCTGCCGCGCCGCCGCGCGGCAGCCTCTCCGTGCGCGTCACACGCGTGCGTGAGCACATCCCGGGCTGCAACCACATGGTCGCGCGCGTCGCCGTGGACGGTACCGACGCCAACTGCCCCGAAGCCTTCCACGGCGATGCCGCGGTGGGCGAGGAGCGCGTCGTGCACGGGTTTGTCGAGAGTTTTGCCGCGGAGGACGGGCGCATGGACCGCGTGGTGCGGCGCTTCGAGCTTGGCGAGACGGTGGTGGGGGAGGGCCAGGGCCAGGGGGATGTGGGGTGCGTCCGGTTGGAGGTTAGCGCCGGGATAGCAGTGCGCGTGGAAAGGGGGAACTTGGAGGGCGGGTATGTGTACGGGAAAGGAGGGAACGAGGTGAAGGAAAAGGCGAGGGAGAAGGAGGGGAAGAGTGTGTCCGTGGGGCGGGGGGAGAGCCTGCTTATTGAAGGGTGGACGACGGAGTGGGAAATGAACTGGGGGACGGTTATCGGGTGTGTGTGTGTGAGATTGAGAGAGGGGCGGTGGCTGAAGGGGAGGGGAGTGCTGGATATGGACGGGGTGCCGTACAGTGGGTATGTGGGGGGGAGGGGTGGGGATGAGGCGGACCGGTGGCGAAAGTGGGTTTTGGCGGGAGCCGGGAGGTGGGAGAGGGCAGGGACGGCAAGCCTAGGGTGGACAGCGAAGAAGGAGGACAAGGAGGAAGCGAGGAAATCCGTGGTTAAGAAGTGCACGGCTATCGTGCACCTGGATCCAGAGGTGATCGACTTGACATGACGCGGATCGCCTGGGCTGGTTGAACAACGACTGCTGGCGGCGCCATTGCACAGGGGCGAAGATTGTTCGCACGGAAGGCGGCCTCGAAAAAACTGCAGCGGAGGTGAGTGGGTGTTCTCGCTAGATATGGTTGTTGAAAAAGCGATTGAGCTCTTGGTGGACCTGAGATCAAAAGTGTAAAAATCGAATAGACGTGCTCCCGCCCTCCTCTCCCACACGGTCGCCCGCTTTCCACATTCCAGTCCGCAGCCATGTCGCTTCCCGCTGTCTCCCTGGCCTTCATTTCTACGCCCTGCCCGGCTCTGCGCGTCGCTGCCCCTCCGCGTCTCACGCCGCGGCGCCCGCCTCGCAGAAGAACGCCGAGCCTTTCGCTTGATGCCGACGAGCAAGCCGCGAGCACGCCCTTCCCCCCCGCCGCTCCCGCCGACGAGAGTCCCAAGCCTCCCTCACCGCCCGAGTTGGAAACCCCCGCCCCGCGCTCCTGGTTTTCGCGCGTGCTCAACGATGACCAATTCGATGACCTGCGCACATTCACTATGGCTTTCGCTGTCGCCCTCCTAGTCCGCGGCTTCGTAGTCGAGCCGCGTTATATTCCCAGCCTCTCCATGTTTCCCACTTTTGATATCGGCGATCAGTTCCTCGTCGACAAGGTGTCAAAGTATGTGCGTTCGGCAGAGACGGGCGATGTCGTCGTCTTCGAGCCGCCACAGGCTCTAAAGGAACGCGGGTATAGGAAGAAGGACGCGTTTATTAAGCGCATCGTTGCCCGGGGGGGCGACATCGTGCGCATCACAGGGGGCGAAGTCTATGTTAATGACCTGCGGAGGGAGGAACCGTTTATTAAGGAACATCCCAATTATGAATGGGGGCCGGGCGAGGTGCCCGCAGGTTTTGTTATGGTGCTTGGCGACAACAGGAACAATAGCTACGACTCGCACATTTGGGGTTTTTTGCCGGAGGAGAACATCATCGGGAAGGCCATGGTTCGCTACTGGCCTCCGGCCAGGGTCGGCACTTCTTTTTATGACTAGCCCCGCGTGTGCGTCGGCATTACCCGAGGGGACCGTCGTCAGCTTGTATCGCGGCGACGGCGCATCTTCATCCGATAAACAGTGTGCCTTCCGTCTAGCGCGCCCCAACTCTCCCGCGCCTTCATCACGTGCGCCCGCGCCCGCGTTGTCGAAACCGGTTTCGCGTCAGCAGCGCCAGCGCCGCGCTGAGACAAAACCACGTCGTCGCGTACGTCACGTGTGTCGATGGCGGTGTGCGAAACTCGAGAAGGTCGTTGTAGCTTCTCGGGTGCGGCCATCCGCCGCGGGGCAACGGTTCCAACAGCTCGACCACGACGGCGCGGGTATCGCCGTCGCAGAGCTCGTGCGCGTGCAGAATCGCGTCGGGGTCAATGTAGTACCACTCGCCTTTGGCGGGTTGGTTGTCAGGCGTAAATCGGTTCTTCTCGTCGCAGCCGCGCACCACCGCCGTGAATGTTTTGAGCGAGCTCTTACCCGTGGCGCCGTCCTCGTAGTCACACGTGGGGGTCGAGGAGTCTACTCTAGTGAGAAATGGATGTGGCGACACCACGGCGTGCCGCCTTTTTGGCGCCTGCGCCAGGCGTTGGGGTACCCAACCGCGGTTAACAAGGATTACCTTACCGTCCTCCATTTCCATCGGCGTTATGATTTGTAACCCCGACGATCCGCCCCATTGCAGCACGGGGGATGGGAGATCCTTCGGGGCGCTCCGCGGCCCGACGGTGATCTCGGCGTCGTGCAGAAACCTACCCGACACTTGCACGCGGCGATGATCCAAGTCAGATGACGCCGTGAAGAGGTCGGCCGCAGCCAGCGGGGGCGCCGAGAGATGGTTTTCGCGTTCCTTGATGAGGCGGATTTTGCGATTCAGACGGCGAACCTGCCACACGCCCAGGGAGAAGGTCACGGCGATGGGGACTCCGAAAAAGAGAGCGGCTTGAGGCGAGAAGCCAGTCTGGTGAGCTCTTTGCTTACCACCAGTGGCCTGTGGTGTCTCCCTGCTAGGGGATCGTTTGGGCGTGGGGTTACTGGTGGTCAGGCAGCGACGTAGATTGCATGCCACGGCCTTGGACCGCAAGGAGGCCCACATTGTTAAGGGAATGGCTCGTTGATGACGGTGACGAGCGGATCACCAGATGTTGCTGCTTGGGATGCTCTGGTGTTGTCCCTTTCGCCACCGCCAGCCAAAAATTTGCGCCGCTGCAAATTTTATCATCTTGACCCCAAGTTTGCGAAGAAGAAACGACACAATTGAGGTTGCAACAATTTTTCCGTTAGCTTTCCCTTGCGGCACAAGCTCGCTCGTGCCCAAGCATTCCAGCCTCCATGCTGCATCCTCAGTCATACAAGTCCCTATGGTCCTCGACAAAAATCTCCGGCCCCGTCTTGCTCGTCAAATCTGTCTCAGTTCTCATAGACTGCCCCACATCCGCCCATGCCCGCAGTTGCCGTTCATTGCTTTCCTCTAATTCATCTGCAATACTTTGCAATTCTCTGAGATGCTCGCCGTCGATTCCATATGTTTCGAATAGTGCGCATAGTCGAACATTTGCGGAACCTGTGGAGCCGCCGGATTTGCGATCTGCGCGCCGAGTAACGCCGTGCGGTATGTCTATGAACTTATAGTCCGCGCGCCGGTGGAGAGTGCGCAGCTGCTCGGGGATACCGTCGGGGTTGGAAATACATATTGGCTCTTTCTGGAAGAGAATGCCTGTGTAGCGGACGTAGGGCCATTGAAGCGTTTCTTTGACTTGTTGCAGGAACGAACGGCCTAGTACGCAAAAATGTAATGACACAAATAAGGTGTTAGTAAGATGAATGAAAAGCCTCTGATCCTTGACTAGAATTCTCTGACTACCGCGAGTGTAGTATTGCACGGGACAGGCACAAAATAGTAAACGTAAACGCACTCTGTATCAATCGTCGCACTTCTGAGACAAACGTAGGAGGGAGGCTGTCTAAATTGTGGGTCTCCTTTGACGGAGGAGTCCCTGGTCTGCGGCGGCCCCCTGACCCTCCTGTTATGAGCGCGCACCGCGTGCTGCAGCGTCGCAAACTTCCTGGACACCCCCTCCGCAGAGGCAGGATGGGTGTCAAAAATGCGCCCGTGCGCGTCATAGTGCTTTGGGGCAGCAGAGTGTTAGTCTTGCGGCCACGACGAGGAGACGAAATACGAAGTGATCTGGTCGACCGGGAGGTGTGCACGCCAATGTGGATTTAAATGCCATGGAAACGGAGCAAAATTTGCCGATTTGAGTATTCGCTGCCGAAAAGTTGCCTTGCTAGCCATTCACAGTCGCACAAGGCCGGCGACAACTTCTCCTTCGCTGCTCGTAGCCCCTCACGGTTTCGCCCAGCCGCATTCGTTTACGACTCATTCTGCCGCAAAAAGCATCTGCGCTAGACATTAACTGTAGCCGTACGCGAGAATCTCAAGATGAATCGCGGAGGATTGGGACCTAGTTCCGTTCGCAATGCGAAAGCCAGGCGTGAGCACGCAGCGATGCAAGGGCAAGCTCTATCTGCGGACCGTAGCCCTCTGATGGCTCAATGAACTCGCCTTCGGCTACTAACGCAATTTGCTGTTAAGCACAAGAAGGAAATTCAAAGTGATCCTGCTTTTCGCGCAAAGTTCCATGCCATGTGTGCCACTATAGGGGTCGACCCGCTCACTTCGAAAAAGGGCGTCTGGTCGGACTTGTTGGGCGTTGGCGATTTCTACTATGAGTTGGCCGTGCGAATTATCGAGATTTGCGTCGCCACAAGACCGATTAACGGAGGGATTATGTCGCTCAGGGAGTTGCTGCCAGTGCTTCAGACGAAGCGCATAACATACACTGAGAAGATTTCAAGGTGCGCTGTTTCATGCCCCAATCGCTGGCTTGCACATTCATTGAAGACTCATTCACTAACACAACTAAATCTCGACTATGACGTGCGATTCTACATGCAGTGATGACGTCGAGCGAGCCGTGGCCAAGCTTGATGTCCTAGGTAGCGGGTTTAAAATCATGGATGTCGGCAACAACCGTCTAGTTCGATCTGTTCCTGTCGAGCTCAACCCGGATCATACCAAGGCGCTTACTGCATGTGGTACCAAGGGCTACACAAATGCCTCAGAGTTGCAGCGCCTTACTAATTGGGATGCATACCGCACGCGCACTACGTTGCAGTTTCTTTTGCAAAACGAGATTGCCTGGCTCGATGCTCAGTCGTCGGAACCCACGTATTGGATTCTTGGCCTAGTAGCGGGTGCTTCATCGCAGACATGAGCTTCTAGCTGTCCGGACGACAGCTGTGTATCTGAAAACAACCCAACTCATTTATTGATATCAGGTTTGCTAACTATTTTCACGGCAGTGTATAGGGTCACCCGCCTCAGTTGTATATTATTCTTAGGGT
Source organism: Chondrus crispus (assembly GCF_000350225.1). Classification (NCBI taxonomy): domain Eukaryota; phylum Rhodophyta; class Florideophyceae; order Gigartinales; family Gigartinaceae; genus Chondrus; species Chondrus crispus. The sequence goes on from NW_005178985.1 coordinate 24,059, forward strand.
CCACCACAGACCGCGAGTGGCGAAATTCATTGTCTTTCTTCGACCTTAATCGCCACACTAAACGTCGTCCTCAAGCTCTTCGCCCAAAGCGGCTAGTTCTTCTTCCGTAAGCTCCTCGTATCTCTTCTTGATAACCTCGTCCTCATACTCGCGAAGCTGTTGAGCGTACGTCATGCCCTTCGTCCCTACGCGGAACAGGTAGGTGGAAACCCAGGCGAGGAGCGCAAAAACTGAAAAGAAACCAGTCGTGAGCTGCCCGGCCAGCAAGTCCGGCGCGCCGAGAAGCTGTATAATGCTCTTTATTGCGTACGCAATCGCAACTGCCGCAAAGCCAAACTTGATGACATCTCCATTTGTCTTGAGCTTCATCCCGAACATGCTAGACGTGGCTCTGCCATCATTTCGGTCAATCTGTTCTCGTCGCGGCGGGCCATCATCGGAAGCCATTCTGATTCCTCTCGCACGGCGCAAAGTTCCGCGTCGCGCTGGTGTTTGCGCTATGGCTAGTCTCCACTGCGTCCCACATGGGCATGAGACTGTGAAGGAAGAGGTTGTTGAAGCGGGACGGACCATTCCAGCCGCAGCAAAACAAATTGTCCTTTCCATTTCGATGAGCGGTAGTAAAGCTCGCTTTCGGGGGCTGCTTCGTTCTTGCAGAATGGCAGGCCTCGTCTGTTCGCTCCGGTCAGACACTTAGTGGCGGCGTGGTTTGCACCGAACGGCAGGCCTTCGTGGAAGAATTGCTCAGGTGAGGTGAGAGGAAAATCTCCGAAACCGTCTTCCGATTAAAATCTGGATGCGAAATTTTTGCGGGGATCGAGATGACAACATGTTTGCGTATGGTAGGCTTTGTACAGGCAGTGTCGAGCTGGGTTCTAGACAGCTATTAGTATCATTGTGAGGCTCTGCAAAGATCAGGTGACCCGCTTTGTTTTGTTCAAATGGACGATTTAAGGGTACTAGCCTTTTCTGCTCCGCTGCATCGCTTGCCAAGGCATGGCAGCGCAATTCGGTCAAGCTTCATGGAGAAGCGATGCAAATCAAAAGCGAAAAAGAAACCGTCTGTACAATGGACGGCCGGAGCAGATAAACGAGCCTTTTGGGTGATGCCCAAATCAAAACAAGCTCTGACGACTGCACTCGAAGGGAATATAAACGACTTTTTATTCACGGAGACTTCTGATATGGAGCGGTGGTCACCGCTAGGATGCTTTAATTCAACTTGCGTTGACGGCCAAGGCAGTTTTCCCGGTGGCAGACTGGCCGTCATTTCCTCCGCGGACGATGTCGAACAGTTGATGGCTATCGCTGGGACCAACGACGTGATCATCATGGACTCCATTGATTGGAAAGCCATTCCCGCGGAGAACCTGATTGCCGCCTTTCAAAACACGCCGACCAAACTATATGCGCTAGTGGATACCGTTGAAGATGCCAAGGCAATGTTCGACATGCTGGAGATAGGTGTCGACGGGTGCGTCCTGCGATCTCACAATGAACAGGAAGTGTTGGCATTCGCAGCCCTGAAACGGCAGTTGGTGGACAATGCAGGAATGCCCATGCAAGGAATGTCGCACGCTAGAATCCGGTCAATCCGTCCAATAGGGGTGGGAGAGCGTGTTTGCATAGACACCTGTTCTATGCTGCAGGAGGATGAGGGCCTGATGGTGGGCTCTTCCTCGCAGGCAATGTTTTTGGTCTTGTCCGAAGCTGCCAAAGTTTCCTACGTCCCGAGCAGACCGTTTCGAGTCAACGCTGGTCCAGTGCACTCGTACTGCCTCGTTCCCGGTGGTAAAACGAAATATCTAGCGGAATTGAAAGCCGGGAACGAAGTGCTGGTAGTCGGTGATGGCGGGAAAACATGTCGCACGGCTATCGTCGGGCGTGCTAAAATAGAGAAGAGACCGCTTCTCCTGATTGAAGCGGAGACGGAAGAAACGGACACTCAAGAATGTACAGTGTTCGTTCAAAACGCCGAGACAGTGCGTCTCGCGGCGGTCGGTTCGGACGACGAGGTATGCATGAAAAGTGTAACAACGCTGAGCGCAGGCGACCGACTAGTCTTGAAGACGGATCGCAAAGCGCGGCATATAGGCATCGCTATAGAAGAAAATTTGGTGGAAAAGTAAGGCATGGCCTTTTCCCTCCGCGCCAAACGGTACGCTTAAATGAAAACAACTCGATAAATAATTGAGACAGGCAGGGCCGACACAGAACAGTTTGTTCCAGAAGATGGTGAAACATGCAAGTGACCGACTACAAGCGGGCGCCCCTCTTTCCTCGTCAGACCTTTGCAGTCTCTGGGATGTCCCAGGCTTTTGCGGCATCTTCCGCGTCCCAGTCGTCATTCTCCCAGTCATCATTCCATCCTTCGGCCTCAGGGCTGTCATCGCCTTCTGCGACAGGGCCTCCCTCCCGCAGTGAAGCATTCTGTTCACTGACAGGCTGGTACGTGTGCCCCCCGGGTAGCAATCCACACATGGCGGTCTGTTTCGCAACGACACAAACAAGCAACAAGGCGACGGCGCCGATAATGATCTTTGCGACGAGCGGGGTGATAAAGGAAGGGAAGGGGTTGGGGATGTTGGAAAACGGGTTGTTGCTCTCCTTCGGCGGTGGGTCGGCGGGGTGATCAGTGGAGTCTGACGAAGAGTCGGTGGGGGTAGTGTGGTCGGGTGGATCCGCAGCTGGGGGTTGCTCCTTGCGTGGCGGCTGGTGCGTGGGCGGGTCAGGATCAGTGTCAGAGTTGGAAGTGGGGTCGTCTTCCGGCGGGACCTCGAAGTGGGGCTCTGTGCCTTCGTTTGTATCAGCCGGGGGTTTCGGATTCGGAGGGTCTGGATCTCTCTCGTGGGGTGTTTCTTCTTCTGCCGGGGGCGCGGGGGCGGGTGGTTGGTGCGGCGGGGGATGCGCAGGACTGTCGTTGGCGGTGGCGGCGGTCTGGGCGTTGTCTGAGGGATGCGGGTTGGGCGTGGTGAGCGGGGCGGCGGCCGCGAGTGAGATGAAGGTGACGGAGAAGAGGAGAAGTAGGGCGCGGGGTTTCATTTTCGGTGAGGGTCGTTGAGTGCGGAGGGTGAAAGGGAGGGCGGTGTGCCAGGGCTTGGTCGAGGTCGGTACGGGCGAGGAAGGGGGGCAGCGATGGCGGAGGGGTGTCGATGTGCACGTGTTTACGTGTAAACGTGGCATAGTATGAGAGAAGGCATGCAAGCTCTGTTGTAATGCGGGCGTAGGGAAGCTGCGTAATTTAGGGTGTCGCTGCACACTACGGTGTTGGGTACACGTGTCCGCGATATACGCTCTCTCTGGTGCTTATTAATAATAATTATTAATTCTTAAATTATTTAAAAATTATTTAAAAATTACCAAATAGACCTTTTTCTAAAAATCTGTGTATTGCCGCCCAATAAAAGAAAATTCGGGGTTTCTCTGATCCAGTAGATTCTGGATCTCCTCCCATTTGGTTAACAAACGCAGAACATCCATCCCCACCAGTCTGACCTCATTTGGGCAAGGGGAAGTAGTTTTTAAGTTAATTTAAAAAAGATGTTACCAAATTATACTTTTCTGGACGGGTAGTGACTGTGCATGGTTGCGCGCAATTTGCCGTTGGGTAATTTGGATTACAGTAAGTGATCGCGATTAGTACGGCGCGTCTCGTCTGCAGCACTGCAATTGATTCTCCCGTGGGAGCCTCGATGGTTGACGGGCTTCCGGGGGAATCTGTCAGAGTAACTGACTAGACGAGTAATCACTTTAATTAGCTTACCATTATCAATTCAGGTTAAACTATGTAGGCTACATTTATCTATCAACAATAGAGTCCCTTATGGACGTGCCACCTACAATTCTACCTGTACAGGGTGTAACCTTTTAGAGACATTTCATGGGTAGCGCAACCTCCCTTTTATGGTAGTGCGCCTACTGTTATTGTAGAGTCAATAGGACTATAAAGCCAGGTCGAAGACGCTACTCGTTTTCGACCTCAGCACATTGAACCAACCCGAATTACAAGACAACCTTGTCCCCTCCCGGTGTGCTCCCGCAGTTACAAGGCAATGGCCTGCTGCGTCCCCTTTTGCCCTGGTAGCGCTAATTACCCCCCTTTTAGCTACACCCTCAAAGCCCTCTCCGGACCGCCGCGCCCGGTCGATCTCCCGACACTGATCAGTTTAAGGGACCACCGCCTCATTTGGTTCTGCCCCGCTCCGCTGATAAGACCGGCCTTATTTCGCCGTCGATTCCAGCTGTTTTCGCATCGTTAATAAGGCCGCCTTATCAACTCCGCCGAATTGGAAATCAATTTTTTTCAAGAATCTACTTTGTCGTTAACGTTTACTGTACATACTACTGTATAGTTTTACAGTGAACGTTATACATTTGGGCTACAGTACTACGTACTGTACGCCTGGCGCAACAGCGCAGTAGTTTATGGCACGTTTAAAGCGCCCTATCAATCACCCCGACGTTATACGAGAACGCCGCATCGCCGCCGCCGCCGCTCGCATTAAGGCAACCGTAACCGCGCCGCCGTTTCGCTCGCCGCCTTCTACCCTCCCCGCCACCACATTACCGCCGCCGAATCGCTCGCCGCCAAGTACACCCTTAGCCGCAATACAACTACAACACGTGGCCACCACTCTTCCCCGCCGTTCAGTCACCCCGCCGATCTCCCCCAGCGGAACCACCGCATCACATTCTACATTGTTCAAGGCGCCTCGTCTGGTGGACATCGAGGGTACCGAAGCCTCGGACAAGGACACCTTCGCGCTCGTAGACCCTGGAATCGACCTCGACACCGGTCGTGCGTTACATATATATCGCGTCGCAACGCAGCGCGCTAATCGACGAGCTAATCCTCCGCGAAGTCGGCCCCTCGTCTACCGCTGCGAACAGTGCGCGCGAAGCTTTCTTAGCTACCGCCAGCGCCGCTCTCACGAGGCAGGTCTGCCTCACCGGCGTGCAGTAGCCGTCGCAGAGTACCCTACCCGCAAACTCACCTGCCACGTGTGCGACCGCCGATTTGCGAACGGGCACGACGCTGACGCTCATTACGGTGGCACTATTCACCATCGTGCCATACGTAAATTGCGCACTACTCGCAAATAATTAGAGTTTAAATTTTTTTGACTCACGTGAAATTGTTTCAACTTCTTTACTTCAAAGTTTTTGAAAAGGACACTCGTTACTAAAGCAAATTTTTTGGCGCACCACGGACCCACGTGTGCCTGCCCGCCACGCACACACGTGCTGTCAGCGTGCACGCAACCACGTGTAACTGCGCGCACACGCAAACACGTGTTACTGCGCGCATACGCAACTGTGGGAGAACGGGTACCGACCGGTGTCGGTAAATGTAACGACCCGGAGGGAGATCCCGTAGGGGTGATCAGACGATACTGGAAAGGCAGGGGATAATTCTGCTTGTACAAGGGGTGCGCGTACCGCCACGGGTGACAGGTGGCGGCGGAATGGCCACGTGTACCGCCGTACGTATAACGTCCTGGTCGGGTACAGTAGACTAGTAGGTCCTAGTGTAGGGGCGTAGGAATTAGTGTAATGGGAGTGTCAGCCGGGGGAGTCCCAGCTAGCACACGTGGTGCGCGCTCTGTCTGCCAGTACAGGTGGCAGGAGTACCGCCACGTGTGCCGCTGTACAGGTCACTCCCCGGTGGAGTACAGTAGAGGTACTCCACTGTAGTGATCCAAAGTAGAAGTGGATCACTACTGTACTGCCCGGCCGCCGGAGGTCGACGTACTTAGGGGCGGGGGCAGTACGCTACCAGAGTAAAAGGGGGTAGCGACCCCCTGGGCGAGAACTGAGGAGAAAGAGGCAGATCGTCCCGTACGGGTTATTCTTGAGGGCCGGAAGCACACGCTCCCCAGTTTGGTCGTTCTACGGCCTGGTGGAAGCGTATGCCTATTGAGCCCTATCCCCTCCGGGGCCGCAACTCCACTCGTCCGTTTACCGGAGTCATAACCGCCGCCCTCAAAGAGAGGTTGGTAGTGTTGTAATTTTACCGCTGCCGTGGACACCCCCTCCGTGACGGGGTAAAAATCGAACCGGAAGGATCCATATTATTACAACTGGTCTCCCGACCTAGAAATCTATTTCTAGGATTCTTTTATTGATCTCCGAATCGGACGACTGCGATTGGAAGGGATCGAGAATCACCGCCTCGTTTCAAGATGAGTGGACGAGAAGACGCGAGATCGCAGGGGGGCTTCCCCCGAGACGGAAGGGACGACGAGTCAGTAAATCGGTCCCAGCTGGGCGGACCAAGTCGCACGGACGGCTCGACAGAGAACGTGGGCTCCGATAGAAGCGCCGAGGCACGAGCGGCGCATGTGGAGCGCTTGGCCCGCGCAAGGACGCGATCGCAGACCAGAGCGGCATTACCACCGACGCCGGCGGAGGAGCCCCTCGAAGGCCGACAACGCGGAGAGAGCGAGCCGACCCCGGCCATAACTGGCGACGAACGTCCAAATAGGATGACGATCCACGGCGACGCCTTAGAGGCCCACCCGGACCTAGGGGACCTGACCCAGAGGGCGGCCCTAAACACGTGGTTGACGGCCGAGCTGGACAAGCGAATCCCGGCTGCCGTGGAGGCGCAATTGACAAGCACGCTCCGAAAGATCGTTGAGGATCACAGCCGGACCCTCGTCAGGAGCGCCGTGGACGACGTAGTCGGACGCGGCCCCTTTTGGGACACGATCACGTCAACCGTGGGGGACGTTACCCGGGCAGAGGTGCGCGCTCGAGCGCCGCCGGCAGAGCGACTGCCGTTGGCGGCAACGGACGTATTACCGCCGTCGCTGATGCTTGGGAACGCGCGGCCGCAATACCCTCATATGAGACGTGAGACCCCGTGGGATGGAGAAGAGCGCGATGGCCGACTTCAAACCCAAGAGATGGGACAGCCACCCGCGTTTCCGCTCGGGGCCGGTCGCGTAGTGCTGCCGACGCAGAAGTACCGGAGAAAGACCAAGGGCAAGGGATACGAGACCGACGGATCGGAAGCTAGTGATGTCACGAGGGACGAAACAGACTCCTCTGGGGACGATTTCGAAGTGGACGTGAGGCATGTGCGTCGGATTCGCCCCCTAAACGACCTCTTTAAAAAGGTCATGGATTACCGCCGGTATCGGCTGCACAACCGTTCGGGACGATACAACGCCAAAGTTGCCAGCACGGTTTCGAGGGCCGGGAAGCGGATGGCTCTTCAGATGAAGGGCGTAACCTTCAGTGGAGACGACCCGATTGCGGTGCTAAATTTCCTCTCCAGGTTTACGGCGGCGAGCAATCAGAACGGCGTGCATGAGGGAGCGGCTCTCTGGTGCTTCCAGTTCTTCATGACTGGCACGGCCTTGGCAAAGGTGCAGACCCGTATTGTGGGGGAGTCTGGTGTAGCCGACGCCCGTAGGGACGAAGTGTTGTCGTCCTATCCGGAGGTCGTCAATTACCTCCTCAGGACATACGCGACGAATGAAGTCATTGCAGAAGCCTACGCCGAGATAACGAACTTTATACAGAGTTCGGGGATGTCCGAGACGGAGTATGGCGACTGTCTCGAGAGAAAAGCCCTCCGCTGTCGAAATGTCTTCTCCGATAATCGGCTCAAGTCGCTCTTCGCAGAGGGCCTTCTCCCGGCAATTCGTACGCAGGTGCGTCACCACCTCACGACGCATCCCGGCATAGCTTTTACGGAGCTAACGCGGTACGCCGAGGGCATGGGGACGGCCTACCGGGGCGGAAAGAATTACCCGGCAACCGCAGGGAGCCGGGACCGCTCGGGCCACCGGACAGGACGCCAGCACCGTAGCCTGCTCCCCTCAGAAGAATCGTCCGAACCGGGTCCCCTCGAAGAAGTGGATGTTTTCTCGGAGCGCCCGCTCGCGAAGGCTGTCGAGACGGCCGCGTTCCCCTCGCCCCCAGGGACACGCACGACATACTTCACAGCCTCTCCGGGTTCGACGGCACCAGACGGTGGGAGCAGTATGTGTCCCAAGCCAAATACACCCCCTTGGGGAGGAGACGCCTGGCATTGGGAACCGCCTCAACAGGACGCGAGCAGCGGAACGCCCTGCTGCCTGTGCCTTCTGCGGGAGAGACCCTGCTGTCATGGGATGTCGCCGGACGTCCGAGCTCGGATTTTGGCCCAACGGGAGACAAACTTCCAACAGAGACGCACCCAGAGGAATTACAGCCCTGGGGGACGGGCTCGTAGCTCGCCAAGGGCGAATTCGTCACGGAGTTTCCGGACAACCCCGTTTCCGGGGGCCCGGCAGGGGACCCAGATTATTGAACCGGGCGCGTATTCCGGCGGCGCCCACGGAAGGAGACCGAGAAACGACAGGGAGGCAGCGTAGAGGCTTCTGTCTCCCTTAAACCGAGCCTCGTCCGGAGGGGAGCACCGTCGACCCGAAGGACACACCGGCACCGGCAGAAGGGAAAGCCTCGTGGTAATAATGTAGCAAGAGACCCGGTTTGCCTCCTGACAAAGGAGAACTATAAATTAGACCTGTCAGTCGGATGCCGACCGACGGTTATGTTTCCTATCAGGGGTGTCCTAGACACTGGAGCCGGCCCTCACATTATCCACGAGCGCGTCCTTCCCCCGAATTGGAGAGAGAACGCGGCGAGGAAACCGACCCCACGAATAACGGACGCTTCGAAGAATGCAATGGCTCTTAGCGGAGTGGTGGTGCTACACGTCCGAATTGGAAATATGACCACGAGGACGCATTTTTTAGTGGCGAGCAACCTAGGGGTGAGCGCCATTTTGGGGACGGAGTTTATCGATCGCCATGTGAGGGGCATCTTGCCAAAAGAGAGGCGAGTTTTCTTCCGCAATAGAGGAACTGTGACCCTGCTGGGGAGCGCCCCGGGGCCCGAAGGGAATCGGAAAACTATGGGGAACCTGCCGACACGGACGAGATCCAACAAGGTGCGGGTGGCTAAGCAGATTGTGCTGCCACCGATGTCACAAGCGCCGGTATTGGTAAACACCGAGGCAAGAGGCCTGGTGTTCCTCCAGTGTCACCGGAAAACGGTTAAGAAGAACCTCAGCCTGATGGCGAACGGGGTAATGGAGTCCACAGGGCTCCCGTTTTGGGTCTGCATGAGCAATTTCCGTGATCGGCCGGTACGGATTCCGAAGGGAGCTGTCATAGGGCTCGCATTACCGGCTCCCCAAGCGGTGCTGACGATAACATCCCAACAGGCTCAAGAGCTGGGCCTCGACCCCTTTGGTGGTCCACCCTCGCCGGGACGGGAAGAAGGAAAAGTTGGTGAGGAGCGAAGTAGTCAACCGGATCACTGGACGGAGCAGCTAGAGATAGGCGCCGAATACCAGACCCATAGGACTCGAATTGTGGACCTGTTACGGGAGTTCGAAGACATGTGGTCCGGGCGATTGGGGACCATAGCGAGCGCCAAGCATCGGATAGACCTCGAGGATGGCGCCCGGCCTGTTTATCAGCCCCCTTATGGGGCGGGGCATCAATCCAGAGCCGTCGAGAAGACCGAGATTGAGCAGATGTTAAAAGAGGGGGTCATTGAGCCATCCAGCTCAGAATGGGCTAGCCCCGTAGTCCTGGTGCCAAAGAAAGACGGCACCCTACGCTTTTGTGTGGACTACTGGCGCCTCAATGCGTTGACCCGTCTGGACTCCCACCTCATTCCGCGGATGGACGAATGCATTGACTCCTTTGGGGACGCCACCATCTTCTCCACCCTCGACTGCAACAGCGGGTACTGGCAAGTCGAGGTGGATAAAGCTGACAAGAATAAGACGACGTTCACGTCCCATATGGGGTTGTACCGATTCATCCGGATGCCGTTTGGTCTGAAGAACGCCCCAGCGACTTTCCAAAGGGCGGTGGACATTATCCTGTCACGGGTTAGATGGCAATACGCGTTGGTGTATCTCCACGACGTTATCGTATACTCCAAGACCTTACAGGAGCACTTCACCCACATGAGGACGATCTTGGGGATGTTAAAAGATGCGGGAGTGTCCCTCAAACTCCCCAAGTGCCATTTCTTTCAAACCTCGGTGGACTATCTGGGTCACGTTATTCGACCTGGAAAGTCGGAGGTGAGCTCACGAACGTGCGAAGCAATCCGGCAGGCCAAGGCGCCAACAACCCAGACGGGAATCCGTTCCTTTATCGGTCTCTATATCGTATTTCGGCGCTTTGTGCCAAACTTTGCACGCATTGCAACCCCCTTGAATCGCAAACTCGAGAAAGGACAGCCCGCAAAATTCGGCGACCTCACGGACGAAGAGCACGAGGCGTTCGACGAGCTGAAACGTCGTCTCACGTCACCTCCAATCCTGGCACTGCCCAAGCAGAAAGGGGGCTACAAATTGGACACAGACGCATGTGACCATCAGGTGGGATGCACTTTCCTGCAGGACCAACAGGGTCCTGTTTACGTCCCAATTGGGTATTGGAGTCGAGCCCTGACGAAGCAGGAGCGCGACTACACTACGACGGAAAAGGAATGTTTGGCCATTGTTTGGGCTATTCTCCTCCTGCGGCCGTACCTGGAGGGACAAAGATTTACCGTTCGAACGGACCACGATTCCCTGAGATGGGTCCTGAACCTAGCCGATGCCAAGGGACGACTAGCCCGCTGGCGCCTCCGGCTATCGGAATACGACTTCATAGTCGAACACCGTGCCGGGATTAAAAACCAGGCAGCCGACGCTCTCTCGCCGCTTGAGACGACCGGATTGGATACTTCGACCGTGAGGGATGAAATACCTTGCTACGTGATAGACGAAGACGTACAAGGAGATTTACTGTCCTCCAAGGGCGTGACACCTCGTTATCCCGGCAACCCGGACGTGATGACTCTCGCGCATGATGATGCCGAGATATTGCCCGTGATGCAAGACGACCTAATTAGGGGGCAGAAGACAGACTTGTATTGTAAGGCCATGATGGAAGAGGTCGGGAAATCGGGAACGCAGTTCGAGGTCAATAAACACGGCCTCCTGTGCCGGCGCACACCCTTGGACGGGAGTATACAGATCGTGGTCCCGGCGTCCCTGAGGGCGAGAATCTCCTTCTTGAGTCATTACCCGAGATTACAGGGACACCCCGGCACGAGCAAGATGTACGAGACAATGAGGCGTCTGTACTACTGGCCTCATATGGCTTCGGACGTCCAACAGACGGTCGCCGACTGCCGGTCGTGCGCCCGCGTGAGGGGAACGCAATATCGCCAGCAGAAGATGCTAACGTTGTTCCCCGCCGCCGGGCCGCTAGAATTCGTCCCCATGGACCTGTATGGACCCTTGCCAAAAACCCCACACGGGAACCGCCACATATTGGTCATCACGGACCGCTTTACCAAGCTGTGCCGCGCTACACCGCTTCGGACGACTCAAACTCAGCAGGTTGCCCAGACCTTCCTTGACGCGTGGGTGTACCCGTATGGCATGCCGGATACACTACTGACCGACAACGGACCCCAGTTCACAGCTAAATTCTTCGAAGCTGTATGCGGCCTTCTCGGAATTCGGCACGTGCTCACGACGGCCTATCATCCGCAAACTAACGGTCAGGCCAAGAGGTTCAACCGGACGTTGGCGACCCGATTGCGGCATTACGTCTCCGAACACCAACGGGACTGGGACGATTACGTACAACCCCTGACGTACGCGTACAATATGCAGGTTCACAAGTCGACGGGTACGACCCCCTTTGACCTCATCTTGACGCGGCACCCACCAGGGATATCGGTCCAAGCTCCTTCTAGCGCCATACCGTCCCAACATGGGAGTGAACCGACATCGGCACAAATGAAGCGCATCACCCTACAGCTGGTGCGGAAGATTCTCTCCCGCGCGGGTACCAAGTTGACACACGCCCAAGCACATAACAAGAGAAATTTCGACAAGGCCGTAAGGACGTTACCCTCCTTCGAGGTCGGACAGGAGGTCTTTCTCGACAGACCCCCGGATTTTTCCGCGACGCCGCTCGAGAATGAGGACGGCCACCGGAAACTCCTTCCTAAAACGACAGGTCCCTATAGGGTCATAAAGGCGCCAGTGGACGGAGACACCGTCACGATTGTGCGCAACGGTCTCTTGGATGCAGTATCCATAAACCGTGTGACAAAGGTGCCGCAACCCTCCGTCCCGAAGGCCCCATCGTCCGTAAGGTCGACGCCCATGGCCATACCCCCGGCAAGCGAAACCACACCACCCGAAAGGGCCTCCGTATCACGGTCCACCCCGGCGGTCTCCATCAACCCGGACAGCGAGGTCCCCGTCCATCTGGACCCCGCTGAGGCCGAAGCGGTTACAGAGCACGCCATAGACCGCATCGTCGCCCATGGCGAGTCAGACGACGGCTCCGCACTTTATCGCGTCCGATGGTTCGGCTATAGCCCCAAAGAGAACACCTGGGAGCGAGCGAGTAACCTCCCAGAGAATTTCATCCGCCGATACCGAGCTAGACAATGACCGAGACGTTCGGTCCAAGAAGAGGGGGGAAGGAAGAAAGAATGAAGTGTACGGAAAGGATGAGATTTTTTGCGCAAAAATCGCCAACACCCAATGGGGACGCGCCGTGGGACAGAGGCGGCGGTTTGAGGCACGAAGATTTGAGGGAACGTCCAATGGGAGCTCGTTAATTTACAAGGACAAGCCTCGAAGACGAGAAAACCAGGCACGTTTTACTGGCAAAAAGGCCGATTTTTAGTGCAAAGGAAAAACCCGATCGGGCAGTCCCTAGCCTAACGAAGGCGAAGTCCGGACCCCACATGGATATTAATGACGCACGAACGACCCATCATGGACGCAGCGACGAGGATTGCAGCTGGAAGAAACCCTGTACGGGAGAGCGTACGAAGGAAGACAACCGCGAGGAGGACGAAAGAAATGCGAAGGCAGTTTATTTGGAGGTAGGAGTACCCGGACGAGGACGCTTACGAGAAGGGGCGCCAGCAGAATTGGAGGCTGACGCCCCGTCGGCCCCGCTACCGGCAGAACGGTCAGGCTCGAGCCCGAACCCGACGAGGACGTCCGAAATAGCGCCGTCGGTCACGTCCCGAACGCGGGTCTGCAGAATCCCGCTAGGGGCAGACTGAACCTCATTCAGAGCCGAACGGGTACGCTCAAGGGTATGAGAGTCCCGTAGGAGAGTCGCCGCTTGACGAAGGACGGCCGGAACCGTAGCAGCCGGTTCAGCCCCAGAGGTCTGGACATTCTCAAGATACTCTTGCCAAGCTGCCCTGAGGTCTTCATCCACAATGGGCCGTACGTCCACTTGGTCGAACGTCTCCAGGACGAGTTCGGGCCTTGCGGCGACGAAGCTAGCCGTCGCACCGGCAGGCGGGCTGAAGGCAGGAACTTCAACGATGTCCTCCACAACCGCAGCGGCCGATTGGGTCGAGACAGCCCCGCGACTGTTCGGAGGAAAAATCGGAACGGCATCCGCGGCGACCTCAGGAGGATGAAAGCACTCCGGAACGAATCCTTTCCCTCGGGGGTAATAATCAGCGACTTCCAATACCGGCCAGGGGGAGCGACGAGGCTCGGGAAGGACGACCCGAGTGGGATATGCTTTGCCGTCGTCATGCCCACCAGGGTGACGCGGCATAGGCGCGAACCGGTCGGTCTCATAGTCGTACCAAAGGAACCCCGGGGTCTTCGTCCAATCGGTTTCGGCGGCGTATCGCAACAGCGTCTCCGTCTCCTGAGGGTCGAATTCCGTTTCTCGGACGATATTCTGTACGCCGAGCTCGGCGACGTACGAAATAAGCCCGGTAGGCAGAGGCATCAGCCGACCCACAGGGAAAGCGATACCGTGGTCGTGGAAGAGACGCCAGTCACGGCTCTTGGCGTTCATCTGAATCCCGTAGCGGGCGGCGTGAAGGAAGGCCATGACGGACGATACGGCCCACTCGACGGCGACGATCTGCCAAAGCCATGCACGTAGGCGACTCTTCTGAAGGTCCAGACTACCGTGATACGCCTAAACGGTTGGCGTGGGCACGCAGAGCGACCGAGGGACGTCCCAATAGAAGGGTTGTGGTGGCACGCGGATGTAGTAGTTCTGCCGGAGTCGGGAAGGCATGTCGAAGAATTCCAAATTATGCCACCCATAGAAGAACCACTGCGTATTCCGAACACGGGACTCGTCGGAACAGTTGTCGCTGTAGTGCAATGCGCCTGTTAGGCAGAGACCAAGGTCCGACGGTCCAACACAAACAACAGCAACAAAAACAACAACTGCCAACGGCACAGCGCTACGGAGTGTTCGAAGCTCCCTGTCCTCTTTAAGCGGGTTTGCGGCCCGCAGTAGCTCGGATCCCTGATAGGGGGGGCAAAGAAAAGGGCCCAGCCCGGGATCGGTAAATGGTGGTAGAGACTTGTAAAGGCAGCTGCTCGAAGAGTTCGGAGGGGTGTTTAGGTAAACCTGGTCCGATGGGTCGTAAATCCAATGCTCGAAGAGCGCCTTGTACACCTTATACCCTTGATAAGGTCTTCGACGGGGACGTCGCAACGTAGCCCGTCGGGAAAGAAGAAAACGTAGCAGCGCTACACCGTCGTACTGCCCGATGGCAAAGTACCAACAACGGATCGGTCGCAACCAGATTCCGATGGAACCAACACTGAGAAAAGCACTACTGGTGCACCAACACAGAAGCCCGATGGCAAATGACGTCACGTTGCGGATCGCAATCCTACAAGGTGGGACCAACTCAAGATTAAGGGAAATTAGGATAGGGAAATAAAGGAAAATTGATAAGGGAAAAGGGGACCCCCGAGCGCAAAGGATAAAGTAATCTGTAGTTAAAGGGAATGTCTTGTGAAAGACAGACTTCAACCAAGGCGATATCAGACTCTGGCAACTCGGGCTCGATTGGGAAATAAAGGAAAAAGGAATGGGATCCCCGAGCGCTGAAGGATGCCGTAGGCTTAGGTAAAAGGGAGCGTCTTGGTAGAGACGGACTTCGACCAAGGCGACATTCAACTCCGGCAACTCGGGTTACCTTTACTGACTTGGTCGTCAGAGGGCTAAGGTATATATCGCCCCGCCGGAGCCACTACAGTAGCTCTTGTCGCTAGATCCTAGATCTAATCTAATGTTAAATAACTAATATGCAACTAATTAAAATTAATAATTAAAATAATAAAGTGAAATGATTTCCACTTTTGCTTGTCATACCCCATCATTTTCATTTCTTTTCACCCCCCTTCTCAGGTGCATATTGCACTACATAACCCCCTTCTGAGCGCCCTTGCGCAACGCCCAGCCATCGTATAATCTCCTGCCGCTGCTGACCGTGTTTCCCGGTCATCAATCACTCTGGGCGGCGTTCTAGCAAGGGTAAGACGAAAATACCATGCTTCCTTCTCCATCGGAACACTCGGACGATAGTGTCACCCGTAGATGTCCGGGTTTTGGCTTTCCTCGCAAGTACGAAGTGCCCCGGGGTCTTTCTTCCATACCCCGTCTACCCCCTGTTACCATCCCTGCCGAGCCGGCCTTCCATCCGGGCCACCATTTCTCTTGGGTAGCTCGCCGTCATCCTTCGCTCGAGGAGCTGCAGAACAAAACCATGCGTGATAACGCAGCCCTGTTTGCTTCTGCTCAATGGTTCTCCTCTGTGGGCGTCCGCGACCTCGACGGCATCAAAAATAATTTCGCCGATGATGCGGGCATGTTGCCCGGTAACCTCCCTTTGCAGGCCATTCACACCTTTGACTGGCGCGCCCGCATGACAGTCGACTAGCGACTTTATCGTACGACCTTTGGGCGATAAAAAGAACCCACCTGCAAATCCCCCGTTATTTCCAACTTCCTCCTCTTCTTTTTTTTCTGCGTACCGTCACTGCGGTCGTACCTCTCTTTTCACAAACTTCCTCCTCTTTTGCACTTTCAATTCTCTCTTTCCTGATTCCCCAATGTTTCCTTCTCTTCAATCCCTCCTCTTTATCCTTGGCAATTTTCCCCCCACTTTTCATGCGCCCTTTTTACATCTTCAGATTCCTCGCTTACCTCCTCTTTTCCCTGTTCGGGCGTACTGTAGCCGACGGCTGTTCTCAATCTCCATCGAGCGGGCAGGAAATACCTGAGAAGTTGTGAAAGGATATGTGCTGGTTGACGCGCCGACCCGCAAAAATCTTAAAACAAAGTTTTTCCGTTTGGCCTCAAACGCCAGAACCGTCAGTGCGATAGAATCCCCGTTCTCACTAGGAGTTATCTTTCAGTCGACGCCACTCTTCTCCGTGGCCGTCGATCCAACCTCCGCCTGGCGCTATCCATAACGTGAGGACACACGCCGCGCGACGTTGTTCTCCGACACTTATTATCTCCTCCTTGGCTTGCCATGAACGGCGAGGAACCCACGACGGATGCGCCTCGTCTCGTGATCGGAAAAGGGCCTCTTCCCGTTCAAACATCCAAATGAAATTGATATCAGGTAACGCCACTATCGGCGTACCTGTGGCGAGGGAGCTGGAGCAACATTCTACAACCGTGTCCTTGAGGAAAAAGGATCATGAGAATTTGGTAGCCTTAGAAAAGTCATCGTCCTCGTCAGTGCCAATCGCAACTTCTTCGCTCTGGTCGCGGAGTACTGCATCTTCGTTTGAAGACTTGACAAGTGACGCGCTCTTTCTCAATGGGGTGCTTTGCTGTCTCCACCCTTGTAGCTATCCGTCATTTTCACGGGCACCCCCTTATAAACAGACTTTTCGAACAATTTGGAGTGGACCTGCAGCGGTGGAAAATGTCCAGTTGTCGCTGTCCCTTGGGAAAAGATCTCACTCGTTTCTTTCACGGCGGTCTCCGGTGGTTACACCGCCTTCCCCGAATAAAATCCCTTGATGCTCCCAGGTCGTCTGCTCTTTCCCTCGCGTGGGCTTCCACAAAATCCACACAATCCGCTCTCTCCCACGTTGCTACTCCACGCTCGGCGCCCTCTCGCGCTTCACCAACTCGTCATGCGATCTCCTCTCAGCCCCTATCGCTTCGGTCAGACAAGAAATGTCCATCGGCATCACGGATCATATTGAGCCTATGCGACGCGTCGATCTTGATCCCGCCAGCAGTTGCCCTGTAAAAAGTTCCTTGAACCAGCCTTTCGTCAGCGGTTTCAAGTGTGGCGGTTGGCGTCGTGTCGCGGAGTCGGGTTTCACCCTCAAATAAAAATTGTACATTGACCAGTTTTCTCCGTCGGGGTGAAGAAGCGGATGAACCTTCTATGCGAGTGCGCGTGACTAGTTTTGCGCAGTCGTCCCCGATTTGTAGACAACGGCTCCCGTTTCCTCATTTCTGCTTCCTGATTTGGCATCCCCCATCTTGCGCCTTCTCGTCCTTGGTAACACTAGAGCAGCTTGTCCTTCCTCTCGACTCGATACACGCGTAATAAATTAATTACGTTCGACGCGGCGCCTTTCTTCCTCGATCCGGCATCGCCTGGTCCGGATAACACGATTTTTTCTTCGCTTCCCGCGGTGCCTTGTTGCATCTCTGCTTCGCATGAGTCGTAAGATTACCTAGACAAAAACAAATTAAAGAAAACAAACGAAAACGAAACGGTACACCGAAGTGCGGTACAACAACAAGAAGTGAGTGAGGAGGTTACGGTGTCAATAAATCCTTGATGAGGGCGTGATACAACACAGTACGGCGACACAGCGTCGCTATTGATCGAGAGTGGTGCGGGCAAGTGACGGTGTTCACGATCCGATTGCGTGTCCCTTCGAGGGCGTGCAGTTTTAACTTCGACGAAGTTTTGGGGTTCGCTTTCCGGCGTTGTGTCAGGCCTTATGTTCTCCGAACAGTCCCCTCGGCGTCGCGACACGTGTCCATTAAATTTGATTAAAAATCCCGATGATTTGTCGTGTTCCATTTTGACTTCACAGAATTTGCCCGTCTGTCTCCCCTTGGGAGTACAGTGCCTCTGAATTCTCTTCGTGAACCCGCTCTGTTGAGAGCAGTATGCCGATTTAAACGTCGTTTCGCATTCCGCGCCGGTGCCGTGCGTAGGTCCATACCAGTAAACGTTAAACTCGTTTCCTCATTAGTGCGTATGGTGGTCATCCACCTTCCCTCTGCCTTCCGTTCCATTCTCTTTGGAACCGATCAAGCCTCGTTCCTCATGAGTCCTCCCCGTTTCCTTCTTGCCTCTCATCCTCGTTGATGTACAGTCCTCAGCGTGCACACGAATCAAACGCTTGCGTACGAGGTCCACTCAAACTGTACCTCCGTTTGTGAGTTGACTACCTTTCTTCTGACCGTGCTTCCGCGTCGAACCAAAACCGAAGTCACCCTGACCATGTGCATCTCCTTGCCACGACCAATAAAAAATCCTCCGCTACGAGCGGCGGTGTTCCTCACCATCCTGTGAATTGCTCTTGAGAGCTTGACCGGCGATGTCGCATCTCGCATCATCCACTTCCTCTCGATCCGTCTCGCTAACTTGCTCACGCACATCAACTGGATCTTTTCCACACCTTCTCTCGCGGCTCGAAGGTAACCCGCTCGTCTATCTGACACAGCCCCTTATCCCTTAGGGAGTACAGTCAAATGCTCTACCGATTGAGTTACCGGGAGCACTCTTGTAGGGTACTCGCGGCTATATGAGTCGTGACCCTTACATCATCTATGATAATCTGACACACCCTCTTCAGAACCACGCTTGTGCCTTCACTTACACTCTTCCGAATGCGTTCCGCTTCCTCCCTTCTGACGCCGTCTGGTTACCACCAGACAATTCCTTAATTAGGCACAGTCTGTCGGGCTCGGTCACTCGTAGAGCACGCTTCTTTCTCGGCTCGACACGCAGCGTATTTAACTAATTACGACCGACAGCTAGCAATTCCTTCTCGATCGTAGCCGTCCGGCTTATTCACACGAGACCGGTACGCTTGCTCTTGTGACGTCGTGGCCCGCGGTGCGGAGGTCTTGCTCTCTGCGTCACATAAAAAGTAAAAATGAACAAAACAAAAACGAAACGAAACAGAACAGTGTGAAAACAAAAATGACGGAAGTGGGTTACTGTATTAAGCCGGTAAATAGGTCGCTCGCAATATGCGCGTCCGTGCCAGTTCTTGCTGATCCAACTCAGCAATAGTTTCCCTCGATGAGGCCGTCGATCCTGGCAGAGTACGGGTTACCAAGCGGGTTTTTGACACAGTATCGCCGTGGGCATGTGTCTCCGCTGGTCTTCGATCTTAGCAGGTAGAGGCGAACGTTCCCTTACTTGGGAATGTGACGGTGCATGTGGGCATCTCTTTCAGCTCTTCGATCAGGGTCAGATCGCGACTTAGCCTCCGCACGGTTTTGGCCTGCGTGCCGCAACAACTAAAAAATATTCTTTTTGATTAAATGATCTTCCACGAGGGCGGACCGCTGATCCCGATTGTCATTTCACATGCATCCGTCGATTTCGTGTGCGTATTTTCCGGGGGGGCTCCTTGCCCCATCCGGATATACAGTCTCACTTCCATTCCTTGATAACGCGTCGCGCGTCCTTTCTTCCTTCTGGAGGGGCCCCGGGGGCTACCTACCTTGCTTCCTCTGCTCTCACTTTCCTCATCCGCAAAATCAGCGAATTCGTTTCTCCCTCGAATTTCTGACTTCTCTGTTCTCCCTAACCTACTAGCTCTATTTGCGATGGTTATCCCGGTTGTGCGTTCGACGCCTGCGTGGGTAAGGGTAGCCTTTTCCTTCGGAAATATGTGACTACCGCGCTGCGGGGGATCTGCTCAATAGGTTCCCACGTTGCGTCCTCGATGGTATACCCATACCACCTCACTTTGAGAATTAATTTCTCCTCGTCGTAGCCGTGGTCCACGATCTTGTCGATCACATACTCCTGACTCTCGGTTCCTTCTTCCTGCGTGTCCAACTGTCCTTCCCCCTTCCGAAGATCTTCCGACTCATCCTCGTCTCTGGACTTTCCGAACTCGCGTAGGTCTGGAGGTGTCTCCGCTGTCGGCGTTCGACCAACTAAATTATCCTGGTCCCCCGTCGTAGGCGCACGGGTGTGAGGACGTTCCTCGTCCTCCATTACCTCTCCTTCTTCGTTTAGCTCCGGCTCTCCCAGGAACTGTAGCGCTTGACATAGGCCAGTTATCGGCGCATAGTCTATCGGGCTTGGGGCTAACTCCACCCTGTCTCGCGATACGCGTTCCTCCTGATCGCCAATGGCAATGACTACCGTATGTTGATCCGATCTTCGGACCTGATAAGGTCCTGTGGCGACTTGTGCCAGCTTGTTTTTTGGTTCGCTAGCCGTGCCCTGCTCCTTCCGAAGGAACACGTAGGACCCCGGCGGGATCTCATATTGCGGTTTGCGAAGGCGTGCGTCGAAATTTCGCTTGTACCGGGCTTGTTCCTTTCGCAAACTCCTATCAGCGCTTCGCATTAGGCTCTCCAACCACGACTGCCATTTCAGGTAGTACGCTCGATTCGAGCTAAATCCTTCCAAACTTGGCTGTGCTTGTAACGCAATGCTTCTCGGCGCCCGAGCTAACACCAGCTCGAAGGGTGCGATATTCGTAGTTCGATGAACTTGCGTGTTGTATGCGAACGTCACAGCGTCGCTAAATAGGTCCCAGTCCTTGAGATGCACTCCAACGTATTTTCGCAACGCGGAAGTCAGCGTGCGGTTAAACCTCTCAACTTGGCCGTTGGCTTGCGGGTGGTACGTAGTCGTAAACACATTGCGTATGCCGAGAATTCGGCAGACATTCTGAAAGAACCGGGCCGTGAACTGTGTTCCATTGTCGGACAGCAGCTTGACCGGCGGTCCGTACACGAATACCCAATCGTGAACGAAGGCTTGTGCGATGTGCGCAGCTGATATCTTCTTCAACGGTACGGTTCGTACCAGTTTCGAGTATCGATCGCTGATCACGAGAATGTACCAATTTCCTCGTTTAGTTGTAATTAGCTCGCCGAGGATGTCGATGGCGACAAACTCCAGCGGCGCTTTGGGCGTGAACAGCTTCATTTCCTTCGTGTTTCTTCTTAACTTCACCCTCTCCCGCGCGCATGCGGCGCAATTCTTCGCGACTGCATAGCAGTCTAGGGCCATCGTAGGCCAATAAAAATATCTTCTCAAAGTCTTGTAAAGTTTCCTGCCCCCCCGGGTGGCCTGCCAATTTTGCGTAGTGGCTCAACCCTAGGACGCGGTCCCTTAACGATTGTGGTATTACCACTTGTACAAACTCTGCCGCGGTACGGCATAGAGTTCTTTCGAGTTCCTCGGTTTTCATGCTGAATGTTCTCACCTTTCCGGCGTCCATTTCTTCCTTGATGCGATTGCAGAAGGGGTCGACGGCTTGCTCGCGAATGAGCTCCTCCGAAGTGACAGCTTGGAATTGATCGAGGCGATCAGGGGCGGTCCCCCCCTCAAGAGCGAGGATGTCGTCTATCGCGTCAAAACTTTCCTCGTTCTCCACTGTACCCTCGGCCGGTTCGGCCATAAAGCATGGAATTTTGTCGTCGATTTCGTCGACAGTTTCTCCTGCGGTCCGTAATCTTGACAGGGCATCAGCTTGACTGTTCGCCTTGCCCTTTTTGTACTTGATTTCAAAATCAAATTCCGAGAGGCGTAGCCTCCATCGGATTAATCTCCCGCTGGGGTCGGTTACGTTCATCAACCACCTCAATGAGGCATGGTCGGTATGCACAATGAAGTGCTCGCCATATAGATATGGTCTTAAAGTCTGTACGGCCCAAATTACCGCTAGACATTCTTTTTCTGATACAGAATAGTTTATCTCGGCTGCGGCTAACGTTCTTGAAAAGAACCCGATAGGTTTGCGTTGCACATCCGGGTGTGTTTGAAATAGTGCAGCGCCTATTTGGTAGTGGCTTGCATCGGTATCTACCGAGTAGGGTAGGTCCTTCTTCGGCAGCGCCAACACCGGCGGTGCCAAGATGGCGTCCTTGAGCTTATGAAAAGCTTTCTTGCACGGTTCGTCGAATCCTTCCAACTGGACCGGTTGTCCCTTCTTCAACAGTTGATTGAGCGGATGCGCGATTTTCGCATAATGCGGAACGAATCTGTGGTAGACATTACAAAGTCCCAAGAAGCTCCTGAGCTGGGTCTGCGTTTGAGGGTACCTCACTTGTTCCAATGCGACGGTTCGCGCAGCGTCCACTTCCAATGTACCTGGCCGGACTACATGGCCCAGGTACTTGATCTTTTCGACGAAAAATTCACACTTGCGAAGTTTGAGCTTCACACCTGCCTTCTCCAATACAGAAAGTATTTCATCCACGTGCACGATGTGCTCCTCCCACGACTTGCTAAAAATTATTATGTCGTCCAGATACACCAAACAGCACTTCCAACGGAACGGAGAGAGCAGGATAGCCATTGCTCTCTGAAACGTCGCTGGCGCGTTAGTTAGCCCGAAGGGCATTCTTGAGAAGCGATACAGTCCTGAGTGACACGAAAATGCCGTCTTGTCGCGGTCGCGCTCAGGGATAGGCATCTGCCAATATCCCGAGATCGCGTCCAACGCGGAGAAAACCTTGGTGTCACCAAGCGAGTCCAGGCACTCATCCATGCGCGGTAAGGGGTACGTGTCCTTCACCGTCACTGCGTTCAACCTGCGATAGTCTACGCAAAAACGCATTGACCCATCCGGCTTGGGCACCAGCAACACGGGCGACGCCCATTCTGACTGCGCTGGTTCTATCACTCCTGCCTCCAACATCTTCTGCACCTCTGCATCTTCTACTTCGCGGGCTTTAGGCCCGGTCCGATACGGGGCTTGTGCGATGGGACGAGTCTCGGGGATCAACTCGATCCGATGGACTGTGGTATTAATTTCGCTAAGCGTCCCATCCCACATCCTTGAATACTTCTTCAACATCCGACGGAACCGCTCGCGCAGCCAGTCCGGCACGTGACTCAGGTCGAGTTCCTCCACGTCCGGCGGGGGAGGCTCAATCCGCCGCTCCGGCGTCGTAGTTGCCGTCGCAGAGAGCCTTTCCTCCCGTTCTCCTTGCTGGTTCTCGCGATCTTGATCCGACGGATCGCATCTTGCCTCGCCCGTAGGCGTCTTGGTAGAATTAGGAAAATTTTCCTTCTTCCTTTCTTGAATTCCGAGAACTTCACCAATGGTGGTTTTGCTCTCGAGCGCGGCTCTCGGGTGCGATAATAATTCTGCCACCACTTGGCTTTTTTGCACCCTGACAGGGTACGTCCTAAAATTCGCGACGAGTAAACGAAATGGCCGGTCAGGCTCGACCTGAACAACACCATTTGTACACGTCAGCCCGTGCCTTTCGTACAACGACGAGTATGGCTGAACCACAACTAAGCCCGCCCTCTTCGAGGTGCATTCCACGACGCGTTGCGTCCCTGGCTCAATAGTTGTGGCTCTTGCCACTTTTACCTTAGGGGAAATTCGCTCCACCTTTCTATCATTCTCGTCCTCTCCCGGGACGAGATTCTTCTTCCCTCTTCTCGTCGAGAACCGCCTAACTATCGGAACCTTCGAGAAATCCGCCAACTCAACCGTTTTCTCCCTTGGATAAATTGCTTCCACAAACCGGTCACAGTAGTCCGGGCCTAGAATTAGCGGGACGGCTAGTTTTTCGCATACAATAAACTCGGCTGTGGCCACAAATTTTCCAAGCCCCACAGGCATTCTAATTGCGCCGAGAGTCCGGAGTGGCCTATTGTTTGCGTCGGCAATGTCTTGGGTCGGTCCGTAGGACACTAGAGATTCCATTCCAGCTGGGAGTTCCGATTTTCGCACAAGGTTTGGTCCCGCGCCGGTGTCTAAAACAGACAACATTCGGCTCATCAATCCGACTGTTGGTCCAATGTCTGCGTACACTTTGTAGTTTTTTCGCGCAAGAACCAAAATCTTCTCGGGACATTCCCTTCGCTTTACCCTGTACCAGGGTCTTTGAACTTCTTCCAGCGGATGATCTCGGGCTCGGCTCAAAATTTTCTTGACTTGAGCTGGCCCTTTGGGCTTATCCACCAATCCAACAACCTCCTCCTCGAGGCCTGACTTTTCCTTTAGAGACGGGGAACGGGGCTGAGCCCCGGGCACAGTACGTCGACCCTGTGCCTCTCGCGACTCATGCGAGATTCCCCTCTCTAGTTTTCCTGCCGCTGCGGGATCCTTCTCACATCCGACGGCGCGGGCCCCGCGGCGGGCCCTCTGAAGGGTTGGTTCGACCTCGGCGTTGAAACACTCGGCGTGCTGGCCGTCTGCGAATCGAACCAGTTCTTGACCTTCAGATAACTCGTCGATGGTATTCCTAACCTCTCCATCGGAGACAACGCGTCATAATTTTCCAAAAGTCGGTGCATTTCCCGGAGGGAAAGAATGCACGTTGGCGCAGCGTGCCCCTTTTCATAGCAATGATAGCACACCAGTCCGTGCGTCTGGACGGGATATTGCGTCATAGGTCCTCCACGGGCCGGCGCCCTTCCTTGACGTTGCGGCCTTCCCATCCAGCCTGGCCTTCGAAACGTCATACCCTTGTCTTCCATCGGAATGCGCGGCGCCGGCGTGTGGCCGCGCCCCCGAAACATCATCACGGGATCCGTGGGCTCTGAAAACGACTCCGTCGTGTATGCGGGCGTCCGTAAAGTTGACGACCCGCTGTCCCCGTAGTCCTCGTGTCCGTAGCCCTCCAATGGCTCAATGAACTCGCCTTCGGCTACTAACGCTCCTTCGTAGTGACTTTCGCTACTTCCATGCGCACCGCGCTCATCTGACGCGGAAATAGACTCGGCTAAATGGACGGCGGCGTGACTTTTGCGACCCGGATAAGGAGCCCTCGGCTTCTTACCCGCCCTAATTGTCGACGGCGTCTGAATCCTGACCTTCTTGGTCTTCTTTTCCTTAGCGCGGCTCGCCGAGCCATGCGCCTTCGCGTAATTAACTAGTCTCAAAAACGAAACGTCCCGATCGTCTTGTCGGTATTGAGATACCATCGGCTTGATACTCGAATCGAGTCCTTCAATAAACATCGTCATTTGTTCTTCCATCGAATATACGTTTCCACATCGATTGATTGCGTCCGTCAGACGGATATAAAATTCCATCTCGTCTTCAGACGGTCTTTGCTGAACTTCTCGCAATGCGAGCACAGCTTGACGGATCGCCTCGTCGGTTGCGAAACTCCTCAACAACCACTGTACGGCCTCCGGCCAAACGGATATCTTTCCGTGATGGGCCCCGGCCGTCTGAGACACCGAAGTGTACTGTCTCAAGGCGATGCCGCTTAAAAATTCAGGCAACAGGCGGATCGCTTGCCCCTCGTTCATTTCTTGAGTATCGAACTCCTGAACTAATTTTGCCAAAAAATCCAACACAAGGACCCCGTCCTCACCTGTGAACGGGTTGTCCTTCTTCACCTTAGGCGGAATATCTCTCCTGATTTTTCGCACGGCGGTCCGCCGGGAACTTGACAAATATGTCTGCGGGTTCTGCAAGCGGTACGTTTGGTACGAAAGTAACTTCTTGAAGAGGTAGTTGGTCGGATTCAGCTCCTCCAACTCCTCCCATCGCGGCCCGCGCCGCGTTGCGACACTTTCGGGCTCCGCGTCCTTGTCTCTCCGCGAGGCGGACGAAGTGACTCCGCCTCATCTGGAGGAAATTTTCTTGCTTGACGAAATTCCGTTTCCGTCTTCTGAACGGCGTTCGGAATCGCCCGAATGGTTCGACGAACCGCCGTTACCATCTTCGGAGGGACCAAGCGACTCCGACTGTGAGTTGCGGTTCTCCGGATCGTCACTACAGTGACCCTTGCTTGTACGTCGCCTGTCCTTCTTCGAGGGCTTCGACTTGGAACACCGCTGCCGAGCGGGCTTGTCCTTCTTCGACCGACGGTTGCCCTCTCTACCAGAAGGGAGCGGCTCGTCGTCCGATCCTTGCGAAGCTTGATCCGCGGTCTGCTCAAGGTCCTTGAGACGTTGCTCGGCGCGATCGAGTCGGTCATCGATGCTTGCTCTGACTTTTCCTAAGGACTCCAAGGCTTGATTCGCGTCGCGCCTCGCGTCCTTGACTGAAATTTTCAACGAGGCTACGACCTCCGGCTCCAGACCGTCGGTCGCCTCACCTCGCTCCTTCTCGACGAGATCCACTCGAGCCGACAGCTCTCCCAAAACGGTGTGGAACTCGGATGCTTGCAACTCCAGTTGCTACCGGACGAGGGCTAATTCAGCCTCGAGATTTTTCGTCATCTCTTGGCGAATTTCCTCGCCCATCTTCTCGAACCTGTAGGATAGGTTATCCTTGTCGGTTTCAATCCCCGTCGGGGATTCTTGACCTTCGGGATCCGTGGCCGTATTGGCCTGGCTTCGGGTGCGAGGACCTTGCGGGATCCTCGACGCCCTTGCCGATCCGCTCCTACTCGCCCCGGGACCGACGTCTCCGGGGGCGCTTGTCGACATGGTTCGTTTCCAAAAACGAACCTAACTTAACGCAAAGAAAAAACAGAAAACGCCACCGCACCTGAATAAACTTACGTCGCAGATAAAACTCCTGTAGTCCGTTTCAGCTTACGCAGTTTCTAGGCCGGGTCTCCTGTACGCAATTCTAGGTCGGGAGACCACTTTTGTAGTGCAATGCGCCTGTTAGGCAGAGACCAAGGTCCGACGGTCCAACACAAACAACAGCAACAAAAACAACAACTGCCAACGGCACAGCGCTACGGAGTGTTCGAAGCTCCCTGTCCTCTTTAAGCGGGTTTGCGGCCCGCAGTAGCTCGGATCCCTGATAGGGGGGGGCAAAGAAAAGGGCCCAGCCCGGGATCGGTAAATGGTGGTAGAGACTTGTAAAGGCAACTGCTCGACGAGTTCGGAGGGGTGTTTAGGTAGACCTGGTCCGATGGGTCGTAAATCCAATGCTCGAAGAGCGCCTTGTACACCTTATACCCTTGATAAGGTCTCCGACGGGGACGTCGCAGCGTAGCCCGTCGGGAAAGAAGAAAACGTAGCAGCGCTACACCGTCGTACTGCCAGATGGCAAAGTACCAACAACGGATCGGTCGCAACCAGATTCCGATGGAACCAACACTGAGAAAAGCACTACTGGTGCACCAACACAGAAGCCCGATGGCAAATGACGTCACGTTGCGGATCACAATCCTACAAGGTGGGACCAACTCAAGATTAAGGGAAATTAGGATAGGGAAATAAAGGAAAATTGATAAGGGAAAAGGGGACCCCCGAGCGCAAAGGATAAAGTAATCTGTAGTTAAAGGGAATGTCTTGTGAAAGACAGACTTCAACCAAGGCGATATCAGACTCTGGCAACTCGGGCTCGATTGGGAAATAAAGGAAAAAGGAATGGGATCCCCGAGCGCTGAAGGATGCCGTAGGCTTAGGTAAAAGGGAGCGTCTTGGTAGAGACGGACTTCGACCAAGGCGACATTCAACTCCGGCAACTCGGGTTACCTTTACTGACTTGGTCGTCAGAGGGCTAAGGTATATATCGCCCCGCCGGAGCCACTACAGTAGCTCTTGTCGCTAGATCCTAGATCTAATCTAATGTTAAATAACTAATATGCAACTAACTAAAATTAATAATTAAAATAATAAAGTGAAATGATTTCCACTTTTGCTTGTCATACCCCATCATTTTCATTTCTTTTCACCCCCCTTCTCAGGTGCGTATTGCACTACAGTCGCCCCACCAGCGCCGATCGCGAAGCCAATATAACCGGTCATACGGGGGCTCGATGGCAAGGAGCCCGAGCACGCTGTGACCCGCAGGGAGAAAACTCCCACCAGCGGCGACGTCCTCAGGTCGCGGAAGATGTTGAAGACCGGAGAGGATGGTCTGCAGACGGATTTGATACTCCCTTTCGGGCCAACAACGCACACGGGATAGATCGGCCCGTCCATGCGTGCGCGTCCGGTCGTTCGGTGTCAGGAGTAGGTGGCGCCAGCGAGCTGTCCACGCTTCGTCCCTTCTTCGGCGATACCCATTCGGGAGGCTGATTCCGTCTTGACAGACTTCTTGAAAACGGAGAGCGTCAAAGTACCAATGGGACCAGCCCACGTACTGTTCGACCGGGTACGGCACCACGGAAGGACGTTGGGAAGTCTCGGCGGGGGTGCGGCGCTGACGATGGTCGTACTCCTTTGCCGGGTTGACCCTGCGGGACGCCGACCCGGGCGCGAGAGGAGACATAGCTGGAGGCGTCGGAGGTGCTCGAGAGGGTTCCGAGATGAAGGACGTGGGGTCGAGCGGCGGACTTGTAGGCGGTAGGGAGGCCGTCGCGTCCGAATTTATAGCCACCGTTCGCGGAATTCGTCCCGGCGGCGGAGGGGCGCCCCAGTGGGTTTCGCCCTGAATTACGTCCGTGGAGGTACTGTGCGCACTTGTCGGCCTGAAAGGCGTTGCTCCGTAGCCCACGCCCCTTCGGCGGCGGGCCTGCCTCCTAATCATTGCGTGGGAGGGAATCGTCCGATGGCGGAGAATAACGCAAGGGGCGGGAGAAGCGACACGACCACAGGATAGGCGGACGTGAGAGAGAACACCTGCTCCCCTCTGTCACACGGGAATGTGCCGGCCTCCCTCAAAGGACAGAAGGAGCGAGCACTCCCGAAAGGGCACGGAAGGCTTGACGGGAACAGAGCGTGTGTCCCAGTTCGGAGGAGTACCGCGAGGTCGAATGCCGTGGTGCAGAGGCGTCGCGGAGGCGAACCGACACCTAATCACGACCCGAAGGGAGTTCACACCGGGCCGGCTTGGGCCAGTTTCGCAATGGCCCCGTGGCGTCGGTAACGTACGTACATCGGCCGCTTGAAGGAGGCTAACGGGAGCGGGCCACGAACGTAATGGCCCCCCCGAGGACGAGGCCCACTCAAAGAAGAGGGGTGTGTGGGAGAACGGGTACCGACCGGTGTCGGTAAACGTAACGACCCGGAGGGAGATCCCGTAGGGGTGATCAGACGATACTGGAAAGGCAGGGGATAATTCAGCTTGCACACGGGGTGCACGTACCGCCACGGGTGACAGGTGGCGGCGGAATGGCCACGTGTACCGCCGTACGTATAACGTCCCGGTCGGGTACAGTAGACTAGTAGGTCCTAGTGTAGGGGCGTAGAAATTAGTGTAATGGGAGTGTCAGCCGGGGGAGTCCCAGCTAGCACACGTGGTGCGTGCTCTGCCTGCCAGTACAGGTGGCAGAAGTACCGCCACGTGTGCCGCTGTACAGGTCACTCCCCAGTGGAGTACAGTAGAGGTACTCCACTGTAGTGATCCAAAGTAGAAGTGGATCACTACTGTACTGCCCGGCCGCCGGAGGTCGACGTACTTAGGGGCGGGGGCAGTACGCTTCCAGAGTAAAAGGGGGTAGCGACCCCCTGGGCGAGAACTGAGGAGAAAGAGGCAGATCGTCCCGTACGGGTTATTCTTGAGGGCCGGAAGCACACGCTCCCCAGTTTGGTCGTTCCACGGCCTGGTGGAAGCGTATGCCTATTGAGTCCTATCCCCTCCGGGGCCGCAACTCCACTCGTCCGTTTACCGGAGTCATAACAGCCGCCCTCAAAGAGAGGTTGGTAGTGTTGTAATTTTACCGCTGCCGTGGACACCCCCTCCGTGACGGGGTAAAAACCGAACGGGAAGGATCCATATTATTACAGCAACCACGTGTTACTGCGCACACACGCAACCACGTGTTACTGCACGCACACCCGCCCACGTGTTCATACCGACTACGCATACACGCGTACTGCTATTGTACACGCACACACGGTTCACGTACACACGTGTTAGTACTGTTGTACGAGTAATCGTCCGGCCCTAGTGAACGTACACATGTCTGAAACACTACCACGGGTACAAAACACCACACGTTTACACGTAGTACACTCTCCACGCTACTACAGGAACACTTTTCGAGGTTAACATTCGCGTTTAGCCCGGATCCATTTTAATTATTATTTTGCAATAATTTTTAATATGGCTACTCTAAATGGTATCCGAGATGCTTTGTCAAACTATGACCCCCGATCCATGATCCAATGTGATATCAAGGCTACGATAGCTCTCCATGTTATGGCGGATCCACAACCTGCCTCAGATGTTTGCGTTAGTAACCTTCGTGCTGATCTTCCCCCAGAAGTTCTATACGCAAGGGAGATGTTACAAGGCCCCACCTTGTTATATCGACTTATCCGAGACTACCTACTGGTTAAGGGATTGTCGTACACCGCGCACCCCTCCACTAACCGCATTTCTCACGGTGTAGTTAACATGATCTATGAGGACAATGCAGACCGTATGCTTGTCAACCAAAGTCTCACCAGCTCCTCCATCGGCTCTACACATAGAAGCCAGCAATTTTTCCCCCAGTCCCATGACCCGCCCAACTCCAAGATTGCGCACAACATATCGTCCCGATTCAAAAAGGACATCGGATATACCGGGAAAATTGGGGAAGACGTTCAGGATGCAATCAGCAACTATCGTGATTGCGCTGAAGAGTTTCACCTCAGTGATGAGCAAATGCTTCGATTCTTTCACAACGTCTTCGATGAAGAAGCTAAGCGATTCTACCGCTCCCACGTCATCCGAAACGCGCAAGAGTTTAACGCAGCCGCTTCACTCATAGTTAACGAGTTTAATAGTCTTACTCAACAGAGTAGGGTTCGTAAACTCCTCCAGAACCTCCGACTTTCGCGAATTATGGACACAAAACGAATCCCTGTGTCAGAAGCTTTGGAAAAACTTCGTGAAACGATCACAAAGTATACTTCACAAGGTCCTCCCACGCACCAATCGGAACAAGATAAAACGGAGTATCTTCACGACGCCGTAATTGGGGTCGAGTGGGCCAAGAGTGTCTTAACACAAAGCTTGGCTGCCATAACCTCTTGGACGTTTCAGCAGCTCTATACTGTCCTTGATGCCGCTTGGCTACAGTAACAGAAGCAGAAAGAAGGACGCCGTCGTGATCACAATGAAGTACACCGTACTCAGCCTTTGCCTCCCATCTCTGGTATTCATTTCCAACTTCAGAACACGTATGGCATCCCCCGCCGCCCCGGTTCCGCTTCTTCAAACTCAAGGAGGCCATTTCCTCGCCAACGTTTCTCCCACAACCCCGCCCCGACCCAGAATGGTGCAGATCGCTTCGGAAATATTCGTGCTTGCCACAACTGTGGAAGTAAATTTCACCTCATTCGGGACTGTCCCAAGCCCTTAGCTCTCAGGAAGAATGTCAGCCACATGTTACAGACCAGACCAGCGAAACGCATCCTTTACGAGCTATGCGAGCAAGCCGAACACGCCCTAGATACGAATGAGATCGATTTTGCAGCTTTCGCAGACGAACCACAACATGACCCCGGTGAAGTGATTCTCAATGATTACACCCTCAACGATGATGACGATGTCCCAGATCAGGCTGTGACACATCATCAAGTGGTACACACGCCACTGAAAGAAGAAGAAATACTGTGGGATACTGTAGACAATCTTTATCCAGTGGATTTTTGAGTAGCAGCAGTCAACACCCACAAAGTAAAATAATTTCCTTTGAGACTGTCTGCGGAACGAAGCAGTGTAAATTCAAAATCTACCACACCATCCGGGAACATCGTCCTGAACGAGCTAGGACGACCAACCATGCGTCCAAGTGGGATGGAGCTTGTCTTGACACTGGTGCCCAGCGAACTGTAGTTGACCTCGCTCAAGCCAAAGCCTACTGTCGATTCACAGGCACCAAATTCAAACCCAAGCCGAGCCTGATACACTTCAGATTCGGTAATGACTCCCAAGCTTCACTTGGAACCATGAAAATATCCATTCTCATTTCTGATGGTTACTTAATTCGCGAACAGGTTGACATTGTCAAGGCCAATGTCCCCTTTCTTATTGGACTTGACCTCTTGGACAAGTACCATATGTTCATTGATAGCGTCAACAACATGCTCCGATCGCCTAAGCTTGGTCTTGACATACCCCTTCGGCGCAAGCTGGGTCACATCTATCTGGAGTGGGATCACTCCTCCAGAACGCACTTCACCAAAGCTGAACTGATCAAGCTTCATCGCGGGTTTTCCCATCCCACATCAGAGAAACTCATGAATCTGCTTCGCTTGGCCCGCCCTTTTGAAGCTGATGAGGAGACAAAGCAGTTTCTCGAGTCTCTGCAAGCTGCTTGTGACACCTGTCAACGCCTTGGCCTCACTCCTGTACGTTTTAAAGTATCGCTACCTAATGAACAGGATTTAAAGTTCGGTGACGAATTGTCCATTGACCTGATGTTTCTAGATGGAAAAGCAGTATTTCACGTCATCGCCACAGCCACTAGATTCTCGTCAGCCATCTTTCTAGACGCTCATGGCGCCACTTATGGCCAAAGCGTTGAAGGTATTTGGCTAGCCTTCGTGAAAGCCTGGTGTACCTTGTACACTGGCTTTCCAAATAGACTTCGCACTGACCAAGGATCCGCATTCACATCAAATAGACGGCGCGAGATAACTGCAAAAGCTGGCATTCAACTTCGCATATCTGGTGTAAAACCCCACTCATCGTTAGGTATTGGAGAACGTCTTCACAGACCGCTGCGAAGGATTTATAGAAAAGTACGATCGTAAGTCCGCTCGAGCGGACTTCTCGGACGCTTCTCCGTTCATTCTTCTAAAAATCGCAGTCAAAGCAATGAACGACACAATCGGAGAGAACGGTCTAGTCCCTTCTCTATTGGTCTTCGGAATTGTTCCGCACTTCCCAATCATAAGTACGGAAATACCTTCGCAGCGAGAAAGAATGCAAATTCTTACAACAGCGCAGATGGAAATGAATGCAATCATCGCAGAACGACGTGTCATAGCTGCTCTGAATCGGAACATCCCTCCAGCCTCCGATCGTGTGTATAATCTTGGAGACGAGATTGTAGTATTCTTAGAGCAAGAGAAGCAATGGATCGGTCCATTCCTTGTTTGCAATGTTCACGGACGAATGATAACTGTTCAGAACAGCGAAGGAACTTATCGACAAACGCTCAACGCTTATCAAATCAAGCCATACTACGCTTCGCCCGAGTCTATTCTCCACCAGCAAACTGCTCCATTCCGTAGTGGCAAAGCCTCAAATCCACCCAATACCGTCCTTCTTACTGAAGTCATACATCCCAATGATCCTCGTGCACAACAATTTGATAATGCTAAGCGAAAGGAAATAGAAGGACTGATCGAAAGAGGTACTTGGAAGTTAGTGCTTCGCGATGAAGTTCCAGATAACGCAAACATCTTAAATGGTCGATTCGTCCTTGCCATTAAAGACTCTGGAACAAACAAGGAAGTATGGAAAGCCCGATATGTTGTACAAGGCCACAAGGACAAGATGAAACGGTCATTCGTTCACGACACCTCAACGGCACGACAGTTCAGCGTCAAACTACTCGTCGGTCTTGCTGCTCTTTTTGACTTTAGACTCTTCTCAACAGATGTCACACAGGCATATTTGCAGAGTACAGAAGAGCTCTCCCGTGATGTCTATGTTAAACCATCATCTGAGTTCGACTTGGATTCTAATCAACTCTTGAAACTACTCAAGCCCTTCTACGGACTAGCGGACAGTGGTGACTACTGGGGTAGAACATTAAAGAATCATCTAGAGAAGGAACTTGGGATGAAGCCCAGTGTAACAGACGCCGCTTTCTTCTTCAAGCGCATTGGTGAGAAGCTTGCTGGTCTCTGTGCCACGTATGTAGATGACTGTCTTCAAGCTGGCACTGACGAATTCTGTTACGAGGCAAAGTGTGTCGAAAGGAAGTTCAAATGTCGACCGAGAGACTATGGCAATGTTCAGTTTGCAGGCGTCAAGATAGAATCCACACCTTACGGGTTCCAAGTTCATCAGAGACACTATATCTCTAAGATCAAGAAGATCAATAGGGACGCCTCCTTCAAAGGCTGCCGGTCACTTCGAGCTCAATTATCCTGGGCTACTCAGTCACGCCCGGATATTGCATGTGCAGTTGCACAGGCAACCCAGGTTACGGAAGATATTTTCAACTCGGACCCCAAGAAGCATTGTAAGGGACCAAATTCGGTTGTAAGCCATATACATACAACTACGGATCAAGCGCTTAAATCCCCTAAGCTGGACCACAGACGTCTTCGGCTGCAGGTCTATTCCGACGCGTCCTACGAAAACAACGGATCTTCTCAGCTAGGCTATATCATTTTCCTTGCTGACGACAACGATAGATGCCAACCATTATTTTGGTATTCGCACAAATCTAAGCGTGTTTCGAGATCTGTCCTTTGCAGCGAAACAATGGACTTAGCTGATGCGTTCGATATGGCTTTCGCAATGAAAACGACATAACATCTGAAAGGCGACTAATGATCGATGTTAATGTTGTTAAGGATGCGAATCAAAGACATGAATTAGGCACTATTGGATTCATTCGTTCCGAATGCAACCCTGCAGACGAATTGACTAAGGTCAAGAAAAGTGACATACTGAACAAGATGCTACGAGAGTCAGTTCTTTCACACCCTATTGAGCAGTGGATCAATCGAAATTCGTGAACATGCACTGTCACGAAAAAGTTTGGGGAGTTTCAGAGTAACTGACTAGACGAGTAGTCACTTTAATTAGCTTACCATTATCAATTCAGGTTAAACTATGTAGGCTACATTTATCTATCAACAATAGAGTCCCTTAAGGACGTGCCACCTACAATTCTACCTGTTCAGGGTGTAACCCTTTAGAGACATTTCATGGGTGGCGCAACCTCCCTTTTATGGTAGTGCGCCTACTGTTATTGTAGAGTCAATAGGACTATAAAGCCAGGTCGAAGACGCTACTCGTCTTCGACCTCAGCACATTGAACCAACCCGAATTACAAGATAACCTTGTCCCCTCCCGGTGTGCTCCCGCAGTTACGAGGCAATGGCCTGCTGCGTCCCTTTTTGCCCTGGTAGCGCTAATTACCCCCCTTTTAGCCACACCCTCAAAGCCCTCTCCGGACCGCCGCGCCCGGTCGTTCTCCCGACAGAATCCACTGTAGTAGTGTGGGAAATTATGGTATGACGGTGACGCATACAGGACGAATAAAATACACCTCAACGCAATTAATGTAGTGCACAACAACGGGAGCATTTTAATAATCTCAGCTATCAACATGCAGTGCATCCTCTCCTAAAAATGCTTCGATAGTGCAAAAACATTACGTGAGGAGAGGACAAAGCACCTGGCTGAAGCAGTATAAATAAGGGAAGAGTCGAGGCAGACTAGCTGCCAAGACAAGCGAAAAACAAAAACGAAGCCACGACAATAAAAAGCGCGATTCCCCTCATTCGCCCGGTCTTGCCGGTTAACCTTTATTGTTCCCCCCTTTTCTTTTTCTTTTTTGCGACAAGTAGGACTACGCAAGGGTACCCTTGGGTATACAGTAAACTTTGCAGTACCAAGGGTACAGTATTGTTGTGCTTCGTTCGCCCCTGGCATCACTCTCGCTTCCACGTCAATACTGTACCGTAAGGGTACTGTACCAGTCGCCGCCCACCGCTCGCGGGAGTTTGATCTACCGTCCCACGCCCGAAGAGGCTCGCTTGCGGAAGTGAGGGACATAAATTTAGAAGCTGGGGATTGATGTGGAATAATTGATTGGCAGGTGCGGAGGCCAACAGGACGGTGGACCAATGAAAGTGCAGAAGGACAGATGAGCAACTTAGAAATTCGGAATCTACAGGCGACAGCGGAAGAGCAAAGGAAAAAGTTTGTTCTATGCCTTTCATTCGCTGTCGAGCACACGAGGAGACACGTTTCGCGAGGTCCTCGCATACCAAACACTGCATTCACGATCTCCCCTATGCATCCTCCTCCTGCCACACCTTAACTGTCCCGCATCCTTTCGCTTCCCGCACACCCTTCGTTCCCCTTCAAAACCCCCCATCTCCCATCCCCCATCCCCCCTCCACTTCCCCGACCTCACCTCAAGTCCCCTCCCCCCACTTTCCCCTCCATGGTTGGACCCCCAGTGCCCTCCATGCTGCGCTCCGCCATGAAAGGCGTCAACCCCCTTCTCAAAAGCGACTCAGTCGACTTCATCTCCCCCCTCCAGGCCGATGTCTCCCATCTCTGCGACACCCTCTTCTCCCTCATTGAGAAGAGCTGTCCCCCTGCCACCATCGCCCTCCTCGGCAACGTCAAAACCCTCGCCAAGATCTACGACGTCTCCAGCAAGGACGACAAGGCCTTTGCCAACCTCGCAAACCTCATCGAATCCCTCTCGGTCGACCAGCTCACCATCATCGGCTCCCTCTTCTCCAACATGTGCAACCTCGCCAACCTCGCCGAGCACGTCCACCGCATTCGTCGCCGAAAGGCCTTTGATCGGGGCGAGTCCTCATTTCTTTCGCGTCACTCCCTCGAAGAAATCGTCGACGACCTCCAACGCAACGGCTTTTCGCTCCACCAGATTCGCGACCAGATCTGCTCCCAGACCGTCGAGATGGTCCTCACCGCACACCCCACCCAGGCCGTCCGTCGCTCTATTCTCGCAAAGCTTCACGACATCGCAAAAATCATCGAAGCCAGTCATGATGCTTATCTTACACCGGAGCAGAGTCGTATCAATGAGGAGCTTCTCAAAGCAAATCTCCTTTGCCTGTGGCGCACAGACGAGGTCCGTCGTTCCAAGCCAAAACCAGAGGATGAGGCTAGGAATATTATCCATGTCATCGAGGAGACCGCTTGGCATGCCACCCCTATCTATATCTCCCGAATGGATCACTTTTTTATCAAGAATGGCCTTAAGCCTATCCCTCTACATGCAACTCCTTTTGTTTTCGGATCCTGGGCTGGCGGCGACCGTGATGGTAATCCATTTGTTACCCCGGATGTAACAGTAGAGGTCGTCAATATCAATCGCTACCGCGCTGCATGCCTCTATCTTGCTGAGATTGAAAGCTTGCTCTTTGATCTCTCGATTCACTATGGTTCCGATGAACTCCTCGACTATAACAAGAAGATCGCCAAGCAAACCGACCAAGCCGCCAAATCACGTCCGGACCTCAACGTCACCACAAAGATCAAGTACAAGGAGTTTTGGAACTATGTCCCCCCGAAGGAACCGTTTCGAGTTTGCTTTTCCTACATTCGCGACCGT
Source organism: Chondrus crispus (assembly GCF_000350225.1). Taxonomy (NCBI): domain Eukaryota; phylum Rhodophyta; class Florideophyceae; order Gigartinales; family Gigartinaceae; genus Chondrus; species Chondrus crispus. Next base: position 61,162 of record NW_005178985.1, read on the forward strand.
ATGACCGCCACCCGTGATCATTGTGAAGCCTTGCTTTCCAATATGCCCCCGCCCCAATCAAACCCAGCAGCCCCCATCTACACGACCAAGGATGAGCTCCTAGAGCCGCTTAACATCATGTATCGCTCCCTGGTCGACACAGGGGATGAAATTATTGCCGATGGAAAACTCAAGGATTTAATCCGTCGAGTTCACATCTTTGGCCTCACTATTGTCAAACTTGACATTCGTCAAGAAGCCGAAGAACATACCAATGCTCTCGATTTCATTACGAGATACATTGGCCTTGGCAGCTATGCGGAGATGGATGAGGACCAGCGCATCAAGTTCCTGACAGAAAATTTGGAAGGGAAAAGGCCCCTTATTCCTCGTGCTCACTCTGCCACTGGCAAGGCAAAGAACGTACTCGATACTTTCGAAGTCGTCTCTGACCTTGGTCCTGAGGCTCTTGGGGCGTATATCATTTCAATGTGCATGAAGCCATCCGATGTTCTCGCTGTGGAAGTTCTTCAGAGGGAATGCTCAAGCAATTGTGGTGAGTCATCTCTTCGTGTAGTACCTCTTTTAGAGACAATTAATGCTCTTCAAGATTCTGCAATGGTGCTGGGCACACTCTTTGAGAACAAATGGTATCGCAAGCACCTTGAGCGACGATTCGACTCCGTACAAGAGGTCATGGTTGGGTATTCAGATAGTGGAAAAGACGGTGGTCGACTGACTTCTGCCTGGGAGCTGTACAAAGCACAAGAGCATATGGTGGAATGCGCTGCAAAACATGGAGTTACTCTCCGATTCTTCCATGGTCGAGGCGGAACTGTCGGACGCGGAGGCGGTCCCCAACATCTCGCTATTTTGTCTCAGCCTCCGGGGACTGTTAACCAATATTTGAGGGTGACTATCCAGGGAGAAGTCATGGAGCAGGACTTTGGACTGCCTAACCTTGCCTTGAGAACCCTGGAGACGTACACGACTGCGGTTCTCAAGGCAGATCTCACTGAGCCAGTAGTCGTCAAACCCGAATACAGGGAACTTCTTGATAAGCTTTCGGAAGTATCTTGCACCAAGTACCGAGAAATCGTTCATGGAGATCCGCGCTTCGTACAATACTTTCGTTCTTCGACTCCAGAGCAAGAATTGGGCCTCCTCAACATCGGGTCAAGGCCTCAAAAACGAAAGGAAGGCGGAGTGGAAACACTTCGGGCCATTCCGTGGGTTTTCGCTTGGACTCAAACTCGGCTACACCTTCCTGTTTGGCTTGGTTTGGGATCTGCATTACAAACCGGGATGAATGAAGCTGGAGGAAAGCAATTGCTGAGAGAAATGTACGAAAAGTGGCCTTTCTTCCGGTCGTTTTTCGATCTCATTGGGATGGTGCTCGCAAAGGCTGATCCTCATATTTCGAGTCGTTATGAGGATGTTCTCGTGGAGGAGGAGGAACAAAAGCAATTTGGTAGTATGCTTCGAGATTTACTCGTGGAAACAATAGATCTCGTGTTGCAGGTATCTGGAGAACAGAGGCTTTTGGATAAGGATCGCGTGCAGCAGCGAGCAATCGAGACTCGTTTGGAGTGGTTGACTCCTATGAATCTAGCTCAAGTTGAGCTTCTCAAGCGATGGAGATCTGTTTCAGTCAAGGGGGTTGTAAAACCAGAAGTTGATCAACTGAAAGCGAACCAACTCGTCGACGCACTGGTTATTTCGATGAAGGGATTGTCATCGGCTCTTCAGAATACCGGCTAGTGCTTATACAAACTGGGCACGCGGCGTTCCATGGTTATAGCGCAGCGGTTTGCGCTGCACTAGTGTGTACTTCGCCCTGTGTGCCTTCACATGTTGGTAGTAGCTTGTCAATTGGGACACCCTTACCGAAAAATATAACCATGTAGGTGAAAGCGATGCATGTCATGGTTGCACCGGCATACGTATACTGTACTGCGCACAGTTGTCGCAACATACAAAAAAAGCCGTCTTTGTAGTTCAATCTGGGCCACTTTTAGTGAGCAATAAGAACAGCAGTTCGCTACAGTACACATCATTCTACGACATAGTCACTGATACCACTACGTAAGGTGTCGCTGAGGACGAAGGAGCTCTGCCAAGTAAACTGCAGCTCGTAACTGCTTTCTCTGAAGCACAGAAAAGTAACGCCGCTTTCTAAGAACCGTGCGCATACTTCTCCATTGTCCATCGGCACTTTGCACAGTCTAACACTCGATCAAGTTTTCAAACGCACCCTACATCGAGATTAGTATTACACCTCTGCCATTCCTCGTCCCTAAAATAACCACACAGTCGGTTTCCTGACAATCACTGCTTGCAGAGCAAGGATCAAGAGTGAGGCCTTCTGTTGTGAGTGGACCGCTGCTAGGACTTAAAAAGAGAGAGGCTATTAAAACGTCGGCCCCGGGCTAGGCGCCCCCGCGGGAACTGCTCGCCAAAATGACAGCCTTCGTACACTATCTTCAGAGATGCAGTAGAACGATTCTAATTCTGTATCAGTTCTTTCCGCACATATTTCTCCCCCATCCGGACAATCGGCGTTTGTTTCACACTCGGTCAATTGCGTTGCAAAGCAATTGCAGCGCTCGTCATGATTATAGTTACATTCCTTGAGCTCATCATTATCCAGCACAATCTCACATATGCGGGGGGCAATACACTGAGAAGACGCTTCACAATCATCCCAGGTGAGTCCATCGGTTTGAACGGTATTGGCACTTAGGATGGCAAAGATCCGAGCTGTACAGAATGGCTCTGTTCCGTCAGTGGAAGCGCAAACTTCCCCTTCCACACACTCGTAACTGTATCCACAGTTTTGCAATTGGTGCCTCGTGGGAGCAGCAGGAGGCGGTGAAGTCGATCCTGTACAAGGCTTGGTGGTAGGAGTTGGAGAACCCCCGACTGGAGCTGGTCTCCAAAATGACAATCTTCGCACACTATCTTTTGAGATGCAAAGAAACGACTCTAATTCCACATCGGTTCTTTCGGCACAAATTTCTGCTCTACCCGGACAATCAGCGTCTGTTTCACACTCGGTCAATTGCGTTGCAAAGCAATTGCAGCGCTCGTCATGATTATAGTTACATTCCTTGAGCTCATCATTATCCAGCACAATCTCACATATGCGCGGGGCAATACACTGAGAAGAAGCTTCACACTCATCGAAGGTGAGTCCATCGGTTTGAACGACACCAGGATTTTCGGCGACGTAGTCCTTACTTAGGCAGAATGGTCTCTCTCCGCCAATGGAAGCACAGAGTTCCCCTTCTACACACTCATGACTGTAATCGCAGATTTGGAAATGCTCTTCCCCGAAGCAGAAGCACCAGGAAGAAGAATTTTTTCCATGTTCACTTTTGTTTGAACATGGAAAAATTTCGTCATCTTCTAGATATATGCATTCTCTTGATCCGACACAGTCTTGGTCCGAAGAGCATTCGTCAGCCGTCAGGCCTGCTCGAACTTGCACTCCAACAACATCACCAGAACGCATTGTAAAGGCTCTTTTCAGCTTAAGCTTTGAGTGGGATATCCGAGACAACGGGTGAAGTCGAGCCTGATTCTTCGAAATCTGGCTCTTGATAAGAAGAGTAGTAGTATCAGATCTGTCGGCTTGAGTTCGAGACAAGACGAGCAGAAAGGACAATATTGCCATGAAAAAAGGGGTGCGCTTCATCATCGGTTCACAAGTGTAAGGGCACTACAACTTTGAGAACCGAGATATGAAGGATAATCAACACTGTCAATTCTCTACCGGGGTTGCAGAGAATAGGGAGAGGTCGGGGCGGGGGACCGGGGAAGGATTCGTATGCAGCGCGAGTGAAACCCGCAAGCGCAGAAGATGGGGCGTTTCCAATGTGCGCAATGATGAAGACGTATTGTTGATGGACTCTTTATGTCTTTTAACATGTTGGTGTAGTGCCCTATGAGCCCTCTTGTGTGTGCAAGAGGTGGTTTCGGACAAGGTTGCTTTGAAGCTCGGTCAGGTACGCGGTATACAGTACCAAAGGGTACAGTATTGGGTGATGAGGGGATACAAACGGGATCTGAACAAGGGCAACAATGCCAAACACTCGAACAAGTACATTGTTGCTGGCCATAAAATACGTTATCCTACACACGAGGTGCGATGATGTGTTGATTTCAATAAAACGTATTGAGAATGCCTTTTCTGTAGGTACAGTATTATACGGTGCCTCTCACATAGAAAACTGCTTAGAACGAGCAGTGTATATGCTAGGAAAGCGGAAGCACCTGATATACTGTACGATAGGGTGTGTGTACGTATGTGCAAAAATGCGTTTTCTGGAAGGTATTTGATCCGTGACGGAACTTCACACAGAAGTTGGCTGACGACTGGGCGGCGGCCTTAACAGCGATGTTTTAAGCGGGAAGCAATAACCAGGTCAGTTCTCCATTCACGTGTGAGGTCTGTCTCGCGACAGTAGTATGTCTACTATCACAGGTTTATTATGTTCCTGCAGAAACTCAGAAGGACTACGACAAGCTTTTGGGCAAGGCGCTTCTGGCTTCACTTCTGGCTTTTGTGACACCTCTATAATGTCAATGGCAGTCTGTAGCAAGAGAAGAGTAAAGACGGACGTGAATATCCAGTCATCGTTGCCGCGTAGGGATTTCCGAATGTAATCCAATAGAGCGGCGGCAACGCTACATTTGTTCCCTACTGGCGCCAACAAGAAACGAAGCTCGGCATCCATCATTCGACGTGGCTTGCGTTGCATTGCTGTATCACCAGACCGGAGAGTGCTCACTTTCTTGCCAGCAGTGCAATGTGCTCTGTGTAGTGCGGTACCGTACTGTGTCCGTTTTCATCTGTGGTAGCACATGTGAGTTGTGAACATCTGACCTAAGAGTTTAGCGCAGTCGAACCTTGCTGAGTGCATCTCGACAGGAATAGGACCCACACGTTTGTTATATGACATGACGGTAAAATCAAAGCTTCTGACGACCACATGTCTGTCTACCCTCGGAGCATCAACCTCCCCATCTCCTTTGAGCTCCCCTCACCTCTTTTCTGTGTCACCTCATCATCATGTACAGGACTACAATCCTATTTCATTTTCCACTTTCTCTACTCCCTTAGTTCCAGCCAGCCCACCCCTTCTAATGTCCTCTCCCACGCAACAAACCAAGTCCCGTATTCCCTCCCCAGTACAGTAACGATACAGAAGTGCGATTCGGTGTGAAAACTCTCCTGCGAGTTATAACAAATCCTGATAAATAGATACTGAACAGCATTGTCGGGATTAGTAGGGGAGTACAGTACTATGGCGGGGCGGGGATCGATTGTACATTGTACTTTCGTCGCCAAAGGTCAAACATGTGCATGTGTTGCCGAAATACGATGAGCCCATTGCAAGATCGCCTACATCGACATGTCAGCGACAAGTATCAGGGAAGAACCGTACAACTATATTACGAATCTCCGCAAAACGGTGCCTCAAATGTTTAGATCCTAGGGAAATGGTCGAGTGTGGCTTACAGTTGTCTCCAAGCAGGATGCAAGCAGAGAAGATGAGTATTGTGCGTGCCATGCGAGAGGGACAACGTAGCCGGACAGGAGGTCTTCGCGGAGGTAGAGGTCCTACTGTCGTACGGAGGACGGAGGAGGCCATTGGGATTGGAGTGCACTTGGTGCAGGGAAGAGTATACCTTCGGCTGGGGCGGAACCAGTGCGGGAGACGGAAAGGAAGCACTGCTGCCCATACTTGCTGCCAGGGTTGGACGAGGGCGGCTGCGACAGACGGGATCGATGGGAAGGGTTCGAAGCGAATGGCTGCCGCGGCACGTATAAAGAGGCAGAGAAGCCCGCAGAGGAAGAGGGGGGTCTTCGCGAACAAGAAAGGCCAAAGTGAATAAGCCTGCGCGAAGCGATCGGCTTTCGACAGGAGTCTTTTGGTGGACCGAGCCCGACCGGCAAGAATCTCCACCAGTGCGTGGCAGACGTACACACTACTGTATAGTTGTAGAATACACGAGGCCAAACGGCTTTTTCAGTGCCAATTTGGCCGTGGATATCCCACCGATATTCATCGCGGATCTATGACGATTAAGAACGGCGGATAGGTGCAGGTCAGATATGGAGCGAAGGGTCAGCCATCAGCAAAACTGCGAAGGTGGACAGGGCATGGGTCAAGCATGACCGTGGCGAATAATCAGAACCCCACCGCGCAAGGGCGAACGCGAAGAGGCGACAAGGGTCTGCAGGCGTGCAGAGGCAATCGATATCGGCACACCCCGACTAAGCTAGCGATGGATAGATACTGTACGAAGCGAGCAGGAGCGACAACATGTATTTAAGCGAAGGTAGTATGCGAAGAAAAGGCAGCAGCAGACAAGCCCAGCACCTGTGGTGAATCTGCTGTTCCCCCCCCGACCATCTCCCGTCCTCGTCACTGCGAGAGTACCACCGGTAGACTCTTCACGTTTCACCCAGAGTTCGTACGGTCTGAGCTTCTCAAAATAGTACAGTGCAGGAATTATGCATAGATACACCCCGCCACTGGGATAAATGCACTTTGGACGCCTCTGGCGCATCACCCCTGGAAAGCGCTCACCGGAATGAGAATCTGAAGGCCCTTTTCAGAATGCATAAAAACATTATTTACGGATATACACCTCTCTAATAATATTAGATATATTATTGAGTGGACACTGTGCGCAACGTAGGTGTCAGATTCATAGCACAGTGATTTAAACATACTTTTCGAACAAGTTCGTGATCTCAACTCATTCGTTTCATGCCACGACAGCAAGATGTCTGGGGCTGTTCTCCCGTCGAAGCCGCCCATCCCACGCTCTTTCGTTTTTTAATGTGACGTGAATATATCCCATATCCCACTCGATAATGTACCTTTCCTTCTTGATAAACTCACACCACGTTCGGATCAACCCATTCGCTCCATTACATATAATACCTGAACATTCTCGTCTAGAAGCCAAGTCGCAATACAGACGAAATCACAACCTCTTCAAGGCGAGTCCCGTACCTTGCCGCAAAAACAGTAAAGTGTAGCCCCGGCGTCTTAGACTTGACAACAAGCCTGCGATAATACTTGGGGCTGTTCACATACATGTTTTTCTTTGTACATCCCACAGTTGCGCAGTAGCTCCTCATCATCATCGGCCTTCCGTCATGCATCACGACGTGCGCTGGAGTCGCGCAACTATCGTTCGAATCGCATAGAACCGGTGCCACGAAATGAGTTTTGAAGACGAGATCTTCTTCACTGAGATGTGACAGAGCTCTTACATCGATACAATCAGACGGTGGCGGCAACGTGACGTCTAGAATTGGTAATGGTGAACTGATCACACTGGTTGGAGTAGGAGCTGGTCGCCAAAATGACGGCCTTTGTACGCTATCTTCTGAGATGCAGTAGAACGATTCTAATTCCTTATCGGTTCTTTCTGCACATATTTCTCCCCTATCCGGACAATCGGCGTTTGTTTCACACTCGGCAGTGCGCTCCGCAAAGCAATGACAAAGCTCGTCAGGATTATAGTTACATTCTTTGAACTCATCATCGTCCAGCTTAATCCTGCATATGTGCGGGGGAATACACTGCGAGGGAGCTTCACAATCATCCCAGGTGAGTCCATCGGTTTGAACGACACCAGGGTTTTCGGCGACGTAGTCCTTACTTACGCAGAATGGTCTCTCTCCGCCAATGGAAGCACAGAGTTCCCCTTCTACACACTCATGACTGTAATCGCAGATTTGGAAATGCTCTTCCCCGAAGCAGAAGCACCAGGAAGAAGAATTTTTTCCATGTTCACTTTTGTTTGAACATGGAAAAATTTCGTCATCTTCTAGATATATGCATTCTCTTGATCCGACACAGTCTTGGTCCGAAGAGCATTCGTCACTCGTCAGGCCTGCTCGAACTTGCACTCCAACAACATCACCAGAACGCATTGTAAAAACTCTTTTCAGCTTAAGCTTTGAGTGGGATATCCGAGACAACGGGTGAAGTCGAGCCTGATTCTTCGAAATCTGGCTCTTGATAAGAAGAGTAGTAGTATCAGATCTGTCGGCTTGAGTTCGAGACAAGACGAGCAGAAAGGACAATATTGCCATGAAAAAAGGGGTGCGCTTCATCATCGGTTCACAAGTGTAAGGGCACTACAACTTTGAGAACCGAGATATGAAGGAAAATCGTCACTGTGAATTCTCTACCGGGGTTGCAGAGACTAGGGAAAAGTCGGGGCGGGGGACCGCGGAAGGATTCGTATGCAGCGCGAGTGAAACCCGCAAGCGCAGAAGATGGGGCGTTTCCAATGTGCACAATGATGAAGACATATTGTTGATGGACTCTTTATGTTTTTTAGTACCCTATGACCCCTCTTGTGTGTGAAAGAGGTGGTTTCGGACAAGGTTGCTTTGAAGCTCGGTCAGGTACGCGGTATACAATACCCAAGGGTACAGTTTTGGGTGATGAGGGGATACAAACGGGATCTGAACAAGGGCAACAATGCCAAACACTCGAACAGGTACATTGTTGCTGGCCATAAAATACGTTATCCTACACACGAGGTGCGATGATGTGTTGATTTCAATAAAACGTATTGAGGATGCCTTTTCTGTAGGTACAGTATTATACGGTGCCTCTCACATAGAAAACTGCTTAGAACGAGCAGTGTATATGCTAGGAAAGCGGAAGCACCTGATATACGATAGGGTGTGTGTACGTATGTGCAAAAATGCGTTTTCTGGAAGGTATTTGATCGGTGACAGAACTTCACACAGAAGTTGGCTGACGACTGGGCGGCGGCCTTAACAGCAATGCTTTAAGCGGGAAGCAATAACCAGGTCAGTTCTCCATTCACGTGAGGTCTGTCTCGCGACAGTAGTACAGTACACTGTATGTCTACCATCACAGGTTCATGTTCCTGCAGACACTCACCGGAAGAAGGACTACGACAAGCTTTTGGGTGAGGTGCTTTTAGCTTTGCTTCTGGCTTCTGTGACACTTCTACAATGGCAGTCTGTGGCAAGAGAAGAGTAAAGACGGATGCGAATATCCAGTCATCGTTGCCGCGTAGGGATTTCCGAATGTAATCCAATAGAGCGGCGGCAACGCTACATTTGTTCCCTACTGGCGCCAACAAGAAACGAAGCTCGGCATCCATCATTCGACGTGGCTTGCGTTGCATTGCTGTATCAACAGACCGGAGAGTGCTCACTTTCTACCAGCAGTGCACTGGGCACTGTGTAGTGCGGTTCTGTACCGTGCCCGCTTTCATCTGTTGTAATACATGTGAGTTGTGAGCATCTGACCTAAGAGTTCAGCGCAGTCGAACCTTGCTGGGTACATCTCGACAGGAATAGGACCCACACGTTTGTTATTTGACAGTGCCAATTTGGCCGTGGATATCCCACCGACATTCATCGCGGATCTATGACGATTAAGAACGGCGGATAGGTGCAGGTCAGATATGGAGCGAAGGGTCAGCCATCAGCAAAACTGCGAAGGTGAACAAGGCATGGGTCAAGCATGACCGTGGCGAATAGTCAGAACCCCACCGCGCAAGGGCGAACGCGAAGAGGAGGAAACAAGGGTCTGCAGGCGTGCAGAGGCAATCGATATCGGCACACCCCGACTAAGCTAGCGATGGATAGATACTGTAAGAAGCGAACAGGAGCGAGAACATGTATTTAAGCGAAGGTAGTATGCGAAGAAAAGACAGCGGCAGACAAGCCCAGCACCTGTGGTGAATCTCCTGTTCCCCCCCGACCATCTCCCGTCCTCGTCACTGCGAGAGTACCACCGGTAGACTCTTCACGTTTCACCCAGAGTTCGTACGGTCTGAGCTTCTCAAAATAGTACAGTGCAGGAATTATGCATACATACACCCCGCCACTGGGATAAGTGTACTTTGGACGCCTCTGGCGCATTACCCCTGGAAAGCGCTCACCGGAATGAGAATCTGAAGGCCCTTTTCAGAATGCATAAAAACATTATTTACGGATATACACCTCTCTAATAATATTAGATATATTATTGAGTGGACACTGTGCACAACGTAGGTGTCAGATTCATAGCACAGTGATTTAAACATACTTTTCGAACAGGTTCGTGATCTCAACTCATTCGTTTCATGCCACGACAGCAAGATGTCTGGGGCTGTTCTCCCGTCGAAGCCGCCCATCCCACGCTCTTTCGTTTTTTAATGTGACGTGAATATATCCCATATCCCACTCGATAATGTACCTTTCCTTCTTGATAAACTCACACCACGTCCGGAGCGTCCCATTCGCTCCATTACATATAATACTGAACATTCTCGTCTAGAAGCCAAGTCGCAATACAGACGAAATCACAACCTCCTCAAGGCGAGTCCCGTACCTTGCCGCAAAAACAGTAAAGTGTAGCCCCGGCGTCTTAGACTTGACAACAAGCCTGCGATAATACTTGGGGCTGTTCACGTACATGTTTTTCTTTGTACATCCCACAGTTGCGCAGTAGCTCCTCATCATCATCGGCCTTCTGTCATGCATCACGACGTGCGCTGGAGTCGCGCAACTATCGTTCGAATCGCATAGAACCGGTGCCACGAAATGAGTTTTGAAGACGAGATCCTCTTCACTGAGATGTGACAGAGCTCTTACATCGATGCAATCCCACTGTGGCGGCACCGTGCCGACTGGGTTTGTTGATGGTAAACCGGTCGCACTGGTTGGAGTCGGTGAACTGATCGCACTGGTTGGAGCTGGTCTCCAAAATGACAATCTTCGCACGCTGTCTTTTGAGATGCAAAGAAACATCCCTATTTCCAAATCGGTTCTTTCGGCACATATTTCTGCTCTATCCGGACAATCAGCGTCTGCTTCACACTCGGTCGGTAGCGTTGCAAAGCAATTGCAGAGCTCGTCACGATTATAGTTACATTCTTTGAACTCGTCATTGTCCAGCTTAAACTCGCATATGCGGGGGGCAATGCACTGAGAAGAAGCTTCACACTCATCGAGGGTGAATCCATCGGTTTGAACGGTAGCGGTGTTGTTGGCGACGAAGGCCTTACTTAAGCAGAATGGGCTCCCTTTGCGAATGGAAGCGCAGAGTTCCCCTTCTACACACTCATAACTGTATTCGCAGCTTTGGAATCCCTCTTCCGGGTTGCAGAGGCAATTGTCACTTTCGTTTGAACATGGAAAATTTTCTTCACCTTCTCCATCAGTGCATTCTCTTGATCCGACACAGCCTTGGTCCGGAGAGCATTCGTCACCCGTCAGGCCTGCTCGAACTTGCACTCCACCAACATCACCAGAACGCAATGTGAAGGCTCTTTTCAGCTTAAGCTTTGAGTGGGATATCCGAGACAACGGGTGAAGTCGAGCCTGATTCTTCGAAATCTGGCTCTTGATAAGAAGAGTAGTAGTATCAGATCGGTCGGCTTGAGTTCGAGACAAGACGAGCAGAAAAGACAATATTGCCATGAAAAAGGGGGTGCGCTTCATCATCGGTTCACCAGTATAGGCGTATTGCAGTTTGAGAACCGAGATACAAAGGAAAACATTGTCGTCGCCAATTATATACCGGGGCCGCAGAGAATAAGGAGAGGGCGTGGCGGGGGACCAGGGAAGGGTTCGTATGCAGCGCAAGTGAAACCCACAAGCGCGGAAGATGTGGCGTTTCCAACGTGTGCAATGATGATGAGGTATTTTTGATACGCCTTCATCATTGCGCACGCTTTCGGACAAAGATGTTCTGAAGCTTGGCATACAGTACAAAAAATGGACGGTAATGGGGCCGGTACAAACGGGATCTGAAGAAAGGCAGCAATGCGATACGCTTGCTGCGGACAATGTTGCTGGCCTTGGAATACGATGTTCCCACAGACGAGGTGTGAACATGTAAGATTTCTGTAAAACACAGTGATAGTGCTCTTTCTGCAGGACTGTAGGATGCCTCTCATCACAAGGCACAAAGCAGGAGCAAGCAAGCATATGATATATGAGACGTTCCATGTACTGTCACAAAATGCCTTTTCCGCAGCTTTTTGACCCCCGACATAGCTCCAAGCAGAAGTAAGCTTACGCAAGGGCGCCCTGATGAAACACTGTATTCCGGAAGAGGTCAAGAAAAATGTTTTTGCCGAAATCGGGGACGCCCGTTTTGCGAGGCGGTATGAATGGGGCAACACGGGCAGGCCAGATGTGTTAGCAGAGAAGGAGGTCCTGCTGTGGCACAAGGAAGAGGGGAGGACAATTGGGGCGGCATCGGGCAGAGTGCCGTATACCTCGGGTGTTGCGAGACAGGAGCATGGAAGATTGAAAGGAAAGCGTGAGGTAAGTTGACGGGGAGGAAGTACAAGTGATTACATATTTCGTGACAAGGACAGAGAGGGAAGCGCAGCCGGCGTGAGCTGTTCCCGGGAGGGAGGGGGTTGGGTGTGACAGAGGCAGCAATAGGAGAGAGTCGAGGCGAAAGGCTGCCGGTGCGCGTACGGACACTGTGAAGAAGGTAAAGAAGGGCGCAAGAGAAGAGCAAAGTCTGCGCGAATGATAGAAGGTAAACGCGGGGTGCGAATTTGGATTTCAATCGTTCTTCGGGAAGTTGAGGCAAATCAGTTTTGGCGAGACGTGTTGCCGTGGGCGGGCGGAGATCAAAGTACTGTAGAGGTTAATCGTGGGCGGAAGCCGCGCGTGGCGGTCGTAGTGCTGTACTTGTGAAACAAATTTATGATACGGAGGCGCATCCATTTATCTTGTTGCTGGATGCGTCAGAACCTGTCTTTCTTTATGATACACTTTATGTAAGGGTTGGGTACAGTAGTACCAAGGGTACAGTATATACAGTACCTGTACAGAGTAAAGTCTCGATAAGCTATGTAACCGGTTACCTCATAGGATGAACTGTCCCGGTGCAGTGGACCAAAAGGCTGTGAGGGAGGCGCCACCCCGCTTTTTTGGCCCAGAAACGACGGCTTCGTATTTCTAAGGTTAAGCAGACTCGCTAGAATGAATTACGCGATATAATGAACATAACAAGCATGAAAAAACAAGAGTTCACTTTGCCGGGGCCTAAATGCACAATAGAAACTAACCGTCAACGACTACAGAAGCTATCAATACGTCTTTGCTTGCTATAAAAATAGAGGGAAGGCCGATTCACAACGGGAAGAGTTGTGGATGTCCGAATGCGCCCGTCGACGTCGCCCGTCGACACACAGGGTCAAAGCAAGTGAAAGCAAGTGAAAGCAAGTGAAAGCAAGTGAAATCAAGTGACGTTGTGTGCCTCGCTGTACCTGTACGACGGCTACACGTGTACATGAGCAGTTATGCCACTGTTCGCAGTGGAGTTCATGTGAACTGGCTCGGAAAGGCGAACTCTCAGTGGGTTGCTTGCTCGGAAGCGCCACATTTCGGTTCACCATATCGAGACTTTACTCTGTACTGTAGTCCAGTATTCTGTGTCACTCATAAAAAGAGTACAGAGTATCCAGATATCCGTCGGTATGAGCTAGCATTCGCAACAATGACTATTGTGGATACTCGTCATATGCATTATTCAATAGTCATGTCTAGGCCCTGAGGACAAGTTTTTATTCAAAGCTTCAAGTTTATTGGTTGCGACAACTGTACATACCGTAAAGCACACAGAAGGCTCAGCTTCACTACGAGAAGCAAGGCAGGCAAGCAAGGCAGGGGGACAGACAGTCAACTTTACCCTTGGTACAGTACCACGACTTACTCATGCGTAGCAGAGTGCACACGAGTGAGCTACAGTACACAGTACCCTTAAGGGTACCACTGGTACTGTACCCTTGGGTACAGGACCCAGAAGGGTACCCTGTACCCTTGGTACGGTACACGATAACACTGCGTCTTCAGCATACTGTACCCGAAGGGTACCGTACTTGCGCAATACCGTACCTTCGAAGGTACGGTATGTTGATTTACTGGGCTACAAATTTCGAGTACTGTACTGCCACGATACTCCGCCCATTACAAGATGCCATCATCACAATACGGTGATCTAAACATTCCTTTCCAACCACTCCGAGAGCCCGACTCGTCGTTTCATACACGACAGCAGGATGTCTGGTGCTGTCCTCCCGTAGATCTCACACGCCTCACGCCTTTACCTCAACTTTGACGTCTTTCACGTCAACATATTTCCATGCGTAACTCGATAATGTACCTTGCGTTCTTGATAAACTCACACCACGTCCGGATCGACCCATTCGCTCCACTACATACAATACCTGAACATTCTTTCTCGTCTAGAAGCCAAGTCGCAATACAGACGAAATCACAACCTCTTCAAGGCGAGTCCCATACCTTGCCGCAAAAACAGTAAAGTGTAGCCCCGGCGTCTTAGACTTGACAAAAAGCCTGCGATAATACTTGGGGCTGTTCACGTACATGTTTTTCTTTGTACATCCCACAGTTGCGCAGTAGCTTCTCATCATCATCGGCCTTCCGTCATGCATCACGACGTGCGCTGGAGTCGCGCAACTATCGTTCGAATCGCATAGAACCGGTGCCACGAAATGAGTTTTGAAGACGAGATCCTCTTCCCTGAGATGTGACAGAGCTCTTACATCGATACAATCCGACTGTGGCGGCAACGTGCCGACTGGCCTTGGTGATGGTATACTGATCGCACTGGTTGGAGCCGGTGAAGTCGATTCCGTAACAGTAGGAGCTGGTCTCCAAAATGACAGCCTTCGTACACTATCTTCTGAGACGCAGAGGAACGATTCTAATTCGTTATCAGTTCTTTCCGCACATATTTCTCCCCTATCCGGACAATCGGCGTTTGTTTCACACTCGGTCAGTGGCAATGCAAAGCAATGACAGAGCTCGTCATGATTATAGTTACATTCTTTGAGCTCGTCATTGTCCAGAAAAATCTCGCACATGCGCGGGGCAATACACTGAGAAGACGTTTCACAATCATCCCAGGTGAGTCCATCCGTTTGAACGGTAGCCGTATCTTCGCCAACGAAGGTCTCACTTCTGCAGATTGGTTCCTGTCCGTCAGTGGAAGCGCAAACTTCCCCTTCTGTGCACTCGTAACTATACTTACAGTTTTGCAATCTCTGGCCCGTGGGAGTAGCGGAAGGCGATGAATTCGGTTCAGTACTAGGCTCTGGGGAGGGAATTGCAGGATTCTCGGTTGAGGCTGGGCTCCAAAATGACAGCCGTCCTACGCTATCCCTTGAGATGCAAAGAAAATATCCTAATTCCCTATCAGTTCTTTCCGCACATATTTCTCCCCTATCCGCACAATCGGCGCTTGTTTCACACCTGGTCAGTTCCGTTGCAAAGCAGTTGCAGAGCTTGTCATGATTATAGTTACATTCCTTGAGCTCATCATTATCCAGCACAGCCTCACATATGCGCGGGGCAATACACTGATAAGAAGCTTTACACGCATCGAAGGTGAGGCCATCGGTTTGAGCGGCATCGGACCTTTCGGTGACGAAGGCCTTGCTAGCGCACATTGGGTTCCCGGTGTCAATGGAAGCGCATACTTCCCCTTCTACACATTCATAACTGTATTCGCAGCTTTCGGATCCCTCTTCCGGGAAGCAGAAGCAATAGTCACTTTCGTTTGAACATGGGAAAGATTCTCCATCTTCTATATCAATGCATTCTCTTGATCCGACACAGTCTAGGTCCGGAGAGCATTCGTCACCCGTCAGGCCCTCTCGAACTTGAACTCCAACAACATCAGCAGAACGCAGTGTATAGGCTCTTATCGGCTGAAGCTTAGGGTGGGATATCTGAGACAACGAGCGAAGTCGAGCTTGATTCTTCGCAATATTGCTCTTAGCAAGAAGAATACTAGTATCAGGTCTGTCGGCTTGAGTACGAGACAAGACGAGCAGAAAGGACAATGCTGTCAGGAAGACGAGGGTACGCATCGTCACCGGTCCAACAGTAGAGGTGCGTTGCAGTTGCGATACAAGGCGAAGAAAGAGGACTGAGAGAGGGAACGGGAGGGTGTGTGGAGTTTGTGGTGACGGACGCTGATGTTTTCAAACAAGGGATGTGGAGCAAGAATTTGCTGCCTTTTTATGCCTGGGAAAGCGGTTACCTTCGGAAGCGCTGCTGTTGAAAAGTACCATTTTGAAGCTGGAATGGTCATCTTGTACTGTGTGCGGGGTGTAGGGTACAAACGAGATCTCAAGAAGGGCAACAATGGCGTGCGCTCCAGTGCAGCGGGTGTAGGGTACAGTACAAACGAGATCTCAAGAAGGGCAACAATGGCGTGCACTCCAGTGCGGGCATTGTTGCTCTTCTTTGGACATTGCTGCCTGATGAAGACAGTCATCTTCATCTGTGCTCTAAAAAGTTGTTTGTTTGCTTTACAAATATGCTGGCTTCAATGACATCTTTTGTGTGTACAGTACCGTTGGTACGGTAAGCCGTTCGGTACAGCAAGGTACAGTTGAATAATTCCTTCAAAGCACTGCGACGAGTATCCACCGGATGTATTCTAGGGCACAATACAGAAGGCACAGAGATGCCGGCCCTTTTCCCGGACTGTTTTGTGCTGTTTGACCCTATACGTGTTTTACACCAACCATAAAGGGGGAAATTTTCACACATTACATGATTGTTCATGCTGTCTTGCGTACAGTACAAGAGGGTAGGATGGATGGTGCGTTTTAATATTTTTGTGAAGTTGTTCATTCATTCCTTCCTTGCTTCCAGTCTAAAGCACTACGTTTGCGCAGCTACTGTATCGAGCAGATGAGAGGAGATGGCACCAGGGGGGAGAGCGGCGACGGGGAGACGAAAAGGAGTAGGAAGGAAGAATGAAGCCAACAAATATGCGTACCCCCTTTTAGGCCAAATAAAACGGACAACAGTTACGTCTCCATTTGCGAAGTACCGCCTGCTGAAGGCGCCCAATCTCAGGACCCAGGGACTCAGACTCGAATCTCAGGCTGAGATCATACCCTTCGAAGGGTACCCTTCCCCAAAAGGGTAATTTGGAGTAAACTTTGAAATATGGCAAAAACAAACAGATTTATTAGTAGGATATAAAAACGCTCGGCCCCATGACATACAAAACTGGGTCAAAAGTTCGTTGGTAGCTTCAGATTGGTCAGAAAACGGATATTATTTGAGATATTCACATTTGTCTATTCATCACAAGTGGCCTCCTTTTGAGGAAGGAGAGGGCAATTTGGAGTGTCTATGTCATGCGCATGAAGCGTGACCAGCGCCTCCACGACATCGTTCTCTTCCATGGAACGTTCTCCCAAAGATGCCACTACGGTCTCCGGTGCTGATCTGCATCGCTTGGACCGGTCAGAACACTTAAGACCTTGGGGGAAAGCAGCTTGTGCATTGGAAATCGCCAATTTTCGTATCTTTTTCATCCTTTTGGCTTCTTCTTTTTGAAGCCTCATATGTTCTCTTTGCGCCTTTTTACGCTTCTTAAGCTCCTCTTTTGCCTCTTTGGCAGCAGCAGCGGCAACTTGGCGTTCTTGGGCCATTCATGCAGGACGGAATTTACCCGTCAAGGAATTTCGCTACCTAAGGATTCTTATAGTTAGAACTGTCGTTGGTTTACGCGATGGTATCAATAGGTGTTTTAGGTTTTATTGTTTGAGCTCATCATATGTATACTGTTGGGTTAGATGTTGATACACGTGCTTATTTCACAGCAGCAACAATGATTATTGCTGTTCCAACGGGAATTAAAATATTTAGTTGAATTGCCCATGTGTCAAATATAGAGCGGGGGGGTTCCATGTTGCAGCACTGGGCACGCCCAGATTCAGCCTGTTTTCCTTTCCCGTTCACAACTGTGCGGTTCAACATACTATAATTTTCGAAAAAATCAACGCTCTCCAAATTACCCTTTTTCTCCAAATTACCCTTTTGGGGAAGGGTACTTGTACAGTACATGCCAAGTCTGAGTCGGGAATCTGAGCATCTCGTTTCCTCATGGGGCCAGTACGAAACAGATGTATTGTTGCCGCATTCCTATTGGCTTGTGCTCCGGAATATCACTGGCCCGCAACTGTCCCCGAGGCCTCCTCCATTTGTACCGTAAACTTTACGTGTACTGTACTGCAGTGTCGCTCGCATAAGCCAAAAGCTGTTGTACCCTTCGAAGGGTACAGAGGCGCCTCCGGAAATTTTTTTTTTCTTTTTTGTGCACAAAGAATGAGTTTTGCCACGGAAATGCTTGCGCACATAATGTGCGTCCCCCTACTGTACGCATGCTTTGTACTCACACCGGACGCCGGCGATGACGCCGTCAGAGCTCAAACTACAGTGTGTGCTGTGAGCTGAGCTGATATCGGAAAGAGAGACATGGCTGTGTTGGGACAGGCTCTGACCAGGCCCACCCTGTCAATAAACAAACATTTTCAAGAACTGAACTTGCTACGTGCACGCTCCTTATCTACTAATTGACAAAAACAGAGATATCATATGATAGATGCGATACATGTCGTCGCAGAACTCCCGTCTTTGCCTTGCAACGTAAGAGACTTGTATACTAGTAGAGTAGATCTCTTACCAGGAGGGTAGGCTGCTGTTAGCATGGTGTGTGCACGTGTGCAAGAAAAGGATGCTTTCCCCCATGTGAAGAGCTGAAGCATATCAGAATTGGAAGCAGGCTGCAACGTAAGCATGTAGTGGAGCACAGCCGCAGTCTTTCTCTCTTGGCATGGCGATGAGTTATACTGTAACTGGTGGATGCGTGCAGGTGCCCGCAGCAACACGTTACGTTGACACGAGCTTTTAATACCAAGGGTAGTCCTTGTACTACAGTATCAGATGTACGCCTCTGATTGCGGGGATAAGACCAGTCATCTCAAGGGCAATGTCACGCCGCGAAAGACGTCTGCTCCACATGACGAAATACATTGTGTAGAGTCGCGAGTACCCCACTGTGTGAACGTCGAGGCTTGTCACGCAGTCAAAAAGCTTGGGCATAGCTGCCATAGATTCTTCTTACTTCTTAGGCTCTCAAATTTGCCCCGGATGTTTCCGTAAAGACTAGGAGGGATCGAATATCAAGTGATCGGTCTTGAAATAGATGTTAGAACCCATGTCGAATAACTGATGATAGTATTCTCTCCTCTATCAAAGTCCCATACCTTGCAGCGAACGAAGTAAACTGGAGACCATTGGTGTAGGTCTCAACCGTCATTCCGCGGCGATATCTTGGACTATTTACTAGCATCGCCATTTCCTTGCAGCTGACAATGGAGCAGTAAGATTTCATCATCATCGTCTCATCATTGAAGATGACCATGTGTGCAGGAGTAGCACAGCTTTCATTTTTGTCGCAGAGGACGGTCGCATGAGCATGCTTTTTAAATATTAGCTCTTCCGCCGCCAAATGCGATAATATTCTAGCATCTATGCAGACGAATGGCTCTGGTGTGTCGGCGGGAGGAGGATTGGAAGTGATCAACGGGGTAGGTGACGGTGTAACAGGCTCGAAAAAGTCTAGAACTTCTTCGGCTCTTTGAGAAATACAGAACAGACGTGATCTCCCAACGTCTGTCCTTTCCGCACATATCTCCCCAGACGCTTCGCAATCTGCATTGCTAGCACAAGATATGACTCTGTCGGGAATGCAGTTACATATTGATTCTTGATCGTTGTTACATTCCAGCCTTGCTTCTTCCTTGGTTACGATCTCACAAGTTCTCTCTCCTTTGCATTCGTCTGTCGATCGACAGGGATCCCAGGTAAGACCGCCGGTTGTGAAGGGTGGAGTACTTGACGAGGCGGAAGACGTGTTAGCGGGATTCTCTTCGTCGATCGGTTTAGGCTGTGGCGTAGATAATGGTTCGTCTGATGAAGCCGCCGGTTCGGTTGGCTTCGGGGTCAGGCTCACAACAGGCTCCGGGGCGACGGAGGGTGTCTCGCTACGACAAAGTGACGTCAAGAAGACCTCCCTTTCTTCTGCTACTTTTGAGACGCAAAACTGAAGTCCGCCTTGTGTGACATCGGTCTTATTGGCACAGACCTCGTCTGGATGGCTGCATTGCGTGCAGCTTACACAGTCTTCAATAGAGCCGAAGCAGTAGCACTCCGGTCGGTCGCCAAGGCACTCATTTTGATCATCTGGTAGGACAGACCTGCATTCTCGATTTCCTTCGCAGTCGGTCGTAGTTACGCACGCGTCCCACGTCAGCCCTCTGTAGATTCGTTCAAATTGGGTGATGTTGCTGTCGACATAGTCTTTCTCGGCACAAAGCGCGGACCCTTCAGTCGGAATGCCATCTAGCACGAATACAGCGCAGACTTCCCCTGGAGTGCAGTCGGAATTTCGCTTGCATTCCAGTGCGGGAATTGGGGCGCAGACGCATAGCTTGCCGTCGCACTTTTCACCCTGGCCGTCGGTGCAAAGGCGGGGATGGAGACAGTCCGAATCTCTTTTGCAGCCCTGTCCCGTGAGATTGCGGCCGTTGTCAGATCGCGACAGTGAAGGAAGTTTGAGATGGGCGGTTTGTTGTTCATACGAGAGAGAGTGAAGGGAACGAAGTTTGACACGGGAAGAGTGATTGAAGTCTGGGACAGACTTGAGGCGAGTGGATGTGGAATATGTGAGATGAGAAGCTTTCGAGGAAGGAGGTATCAAGAGAAAAACGATAAAGAAAAGGATTCGGGTGTGCATAGCTTCGGGGCAGTGGGGTAGAAAAGGAGACGGCTCGCCAGGCGAGGTTTTTGGGAATTGTCTGAGTCAGGCGTGTAATGGAGCAAGGGGGATTCAGGGAAGAAGGGAGAAGGTATTCTGTTATAGTGCGCTACAGTACGATAGGTGCTGCTGCTCTGGAAGCTGGGGACGGTTTAGTTGCGGTTGTTTGGAAAAAGAAATTCAGGGGCTCGCAAAAGCAGGCAGGGCGGACGGATTGGAGCAAGAGCACCGTTCTCGAGGTGGCAACGAGGAGCATGGAACAGGGCGAAGACGTTTGGGAGTGCGGGGGCGGGGACGTTACTCTTTCTATTGCTGTACGGTATTGCAGCAGTACACCTGATCGCGGCAATTAACCTTGGTCTATATATCTATATATATATATACAGCATTCTGACTAAGGAAAGCCGTCAACTAGATGGTGGGCCGTTGGCACGAGCTTGTTCGGATAAAAATACTCGACTGCGTTGCCGCATTAACGAAGAGAAGATGTGCTCCGCGAATCACAATGCTGTTTTGGGAATGTCGTCATGGTACATCCAATCACAATGCGTCACCTGGCAGATCAACAGGTTAGAGGATTCTTCATATAAGACCTCGTCCACCCTGTCTCGCCACGTTTGTGCCTTGGGTGCAAACGAGATGACCAATTCCTGCCCATCTTATAAACTTCTTTACAGAGCGTCGCACATGCTCCCTCACCGCGCACCGTGGACCGGAAGATCCTTCGAAAGTCCTTGTAAAATGCTGAATCCTCTATGAAGACTTGGACGCGTGTGCTTTCCGCATACCATCGTGGCAATCGCGTTGCAAACTTCACCGTCGTTGCTCGTTTCACCCGACCGTTCGATAAAGTTGCAAAGAAAGCCGAGATACAGCACAGCAGAATTGCCATCAAAATTTCAAAAGCTTCCTCGTTTGACCACGATTGGTGTGGAAGTATCATAGTCGGACCCCGCTTGCAACTATCAAAGCCACTCAGGCTTGTGTCATGATCCACACCTTTTCTTCCGTCACGGCGGATGTAAGACAGGTCCGTCCGCGCGCACAACATTATTTGGTTTGCTTGACAACGCGACGTCCCGCCGTATGCATACCATCGGCGCCCTATTCTGAGTCTTTTTCAACCAACGTTGCGGCCTCCTCCTTGGGGCTTTCCGATGAAGAGCTGCCTTCCGAATCGTTCTCGTTCGGGAATAGTGGCACACATTTGCCGACTGCCCAGCTCTCTTCACAACGCATTTTCTGAGGCTTCTTGCAGAATGCATCGAAATGCCACGCATAGATCTGCCCAGAGTTGGCCCCGATGCCCACCAGAGAGTGCTCCCCGACTAACGCCATGTCCCACAGCGGTTCACTACATTCCAATGACCACAGACGTTCTCCATGTTCCAAGTTGAACAGCGCGATCAATCCAGCCGACTGTGCACACACCACCAGCATCCGGTTTTCCATACAAATCGCTGTCCAGCTCCACCCTGTTTCGGGGGGGTCAAATCCTTGCAGCACTGACTCAGTAGATGCCATCGTCCCATCTGGACTGAACGTAGCTCGAAACACACGTCGAGCGAGATCTACCCCAGCGTTGCTGCGAATACCCTTCGGGACGATGAAGATTTGTCGCCCGTTGGGAGACATGCTGAACTCTTCTGATGCCATCACCAGTGATCCATCATCTACAGTCGCTATACGAATGGGCCAACGTCTTTCCATATCCACGAGCACATCGCTCTGTTGTTCTTCCTGACAGCTCACTTCAACTCTCCACACAGTGAGCGTCTTGCGATCTTTTGTGACACGGTACGCCAACACCTTGGGGAGGTGCCCTTTCACAACGTCGATAAGTTCCTCCCCATCATCGATGAAAAACTCGTTCATTGCTTCGGGGTCCTCATCGAACAAGAGAATAGCACATTTTCGTTTGCCTGTTCCGCCGACGACATCATTGACATATACCACCCCCGCCACGGTGAAGCCGCCCGTCTCTGGGAAGACTGCTCTAAACAAGCGCCCGAATGCGCCATCTGTGACTGAGTAATTGCTGACCTCTTCACCTGTAAGACGGTCTACTACGCGCAACACATCGCCACCGTCGACAAAGTAAGCCAAGAACTGCCCATTGCGACCAGCGAGGTATATGGCTTTCGGGTAGCACACGCAATATTCCATGCGCGCATGCGTGAGACCCTTCCTCCCCACTGGAATTTCTATCTCATGGAGCAGCTCGCCAGACACGGCATCGATGGTCTTGAATTTGGACCAAAACTCTTGATCCACAAAGCCCGTACCGCCAGCCTTTGACTGTAGAAATCCCAGGCCCAAGGACGGAACCTGGACGCAACATGCGATGACTTCCTCTGGATCGTCACATAAATCAGACACGTCTCGCTCCCAGCCGACGGGGAAGCCTCGAATCTTTCCCTCGTTTTGAAAGAAAAGCACTATGGAATCGGCTACAGTAGCAAGGATACGGGCGCGACAATCAAAGCGCGGGACATTTCTGACTGTTGATGGGGGAAGGCGAATGGCACAGGAGCGTCGGTAAAGATTGGGCCACGATATGCCCTGCACGACGGAGGCCGGCGGGGACGAGTTTCCATACTTTCGCAAACAGAAATGTTCAAAGACTTCGTCGGCGACGATGGCTTGGTGAAACTGCTTGCAGGATTGCGAGAGATTCGTGAGCTGACTGACGTCGAGAGTGGAGGCTATGACGCGCCAGATGTCTGGGGAGAGCTCAGGGAGTTGTACATATTTGGGCAGGGGTTCCGTTGGGCCGGCTGGAGGCGCTTTAGCCTCTGTAGATGGCGAGGACATGGTTTGTCGAGGATGTGATTTTGGGGTGCAGGAATGACTCGTTGAGATGGAGATTTGCGAGGGGTTTGTTTCCGCTTTGGTAGTAGACGGCGGGGTGATTGTACGTGCATCAACAGGAAGTCGTGGATGGGACTTTCAGAGAGATTAGGGTTGTGGTAGGTTGCTCATCATTTGAGGAGAAGTCACACAACCCTTGAGGAAGATGAGCAGCGGCCGTTGAACTCGACATCGCACCAGGGTGACGGTTAAAAGGTGGCTTCGTTGTTTCCGGCCATGTCCTTGCTGAACGCAAGGGTCAAAATGTACAATATTTTTACAATCATACATCTGTATCATGTCACTGCGCACGTGGACACGAATGCATTGAATCCGTTTTGATCTTTGTCGGGGTACACGGAGACCACGCAGACAACGTGTTATACGTGGGGGACAACACTCAGTTTCACAGTACTGTACTGTACTGTACTGTAGACATTCTCGTCCAATCCCGTCCTTCCTTTCCTCTCCTGAGTCCGTCCGCCTGTCCCACGCGTTTCCTTTCCGCCCGAGCACACCCCCGGACTCACCCCCAGGCACTCGCGGCGGGCATCAAGTCCTCAAACAACACCAGCTTCAAGCCGGCACGCGTTCCTTTGCTACCCGCACCACTCCTTTTTCTGCCGCCCCGCCCTCCGCCAAAGCCGCAACTCCCATGGAGGCTCCCGCGGCGAAGCGAAGCCCTGTGCGCGATCCGCCTGAAAACCCGCGGAAGCGCCGCCGCCGATCACGCTTCGCCTCCTCCGTCCCATCGCCCTCCACGGACGCCGCCCCATCGCACGCCAAAGACGCCAACCCTCCCTCGGCCCCCGCTGCACCCTCCAAACCGCCGCCGCCCCCGAATGCCTCCGTGGCCGCGTTGCGCGCCCGCCTGCCGCGTCCCGCGGCCGCGCCGCCGTCCGATGCGCCGCAGCTGAACCAGGCCCCCACGCCGAAGCGGCGGCGCACGGGCCGCTCGCGCTTTTCTCAGCTGCAGTCGCCCGCGGCCCGCCGGCACGTCGCTCAGGTCGTCCCGCCGCCCGCCGTGCCGAAGCTCCCGCTCGACGTCACGGCCATTCCCGTCGCCCCGGTGTCCACGTTGCGGATTAACCGCGATGCGCAGAAGCAGCGGAAACTCGCCTCCGTGCTGAAAGTGTCCTCGGCGGATCTTCTCGAGACGGATCCCGAATTGAACCCGTATTACGACGCGTCCATTGCCAAGCCGGCAAACGCGGTGCGTCAGCCGCGGAAGGAATTCGTGTTTATTCCCCAGGGTGATATCGTGGCGAAGGCCGGGAAGAAGCGGGAAGAGGCACAGGTCCAGGCGAAGGTGGCTCACTATCGTGCTCAGTTGATATCAAAGGAGCGTCAGGAGTCAAACCTTCCTGTTCTTCCTCCCCACATTGATGACTTGAGAGCGAGTCACCAAGTGCGGGAGGTTCCTCAATGGGAGTGGTGGGACCTGCCCTTTCTGGCAAATCGGAAAGAAGCTGCCGCTGCAATGGATAAGCTCGTTGAGCGAAAAGAACAAAAGCAGGATGCAGACAGTGATGCCATGGACTTGGACTGCAAAATCGAACTGAAAACGGATAGAGTCACGCATTATATTCATCATCCACCTCCCATTGAATCAACAAGACCGAAGAAGCCTCCTCCAGCGTTGCCTCTGATGCTGACGAAGAAGGAGACGAAGAAGCTTCGCAGAAAGAGACGAATGGAAGCTCAGAAAGAGCAACAAGAGATGGTTGCCGTCGGCTTGCTCCCACCTCCGAAGCCGAAGGTGAAGCTCAGCAATCTGGTGCGTGTGCTAGCGAACGAGGCGAGTGCGGACCCAACAAAAGTTGAAGAAGAGGTTCGCGCACAAGTTGAAGCTCGAAGACGCAAACATGAAATGGAAAACGAGGCGCGGAAGAAAACGAAAGAAGAACGACGAGAAAAGGTACATACGAAGATTGCAAAAGATAGAGAAGCTGGGATGCACGCAGCCGTCTTCCGCATAACGGATATGCGGAACCCGCAGCATCGCTTTAAGATTGACATCAATGCGAGGCAATGGGAAATGACGGGTACGCTTTTAAGTTTTGGTGGATGCAATGTGGTGGTTGCTGAAGGAGGTCTGAAAGCTCTGCGCAAGTACAAAAAGTTGATGCTTAGAAGGATTGACTGGAATGCCAAACGGGAAGCTGAGGGCAATGTCGAAAAGGAGACCAACCAGGAACCTTCCGCAGAGGACCACGGAAATAATAGAGACAATTCGTGTCTTCTCGTTTGGGAGGGCCCGATCGCCTCGAACGCGTTTAAAGAATTCAACATAACGAGTGCAAGAACACAAAGAGAGTGTAGGTATCATTTCCGAAAGCATGGCGTCGAGCATTACTGGGACTTGTGTACCCAAGGCACACCACTGGGGAATGAAAACCTTGGCGTGAAGCAAATTGAATAGGTTTGTCTCTGTCCGGCCCAAGTTCACACATGAGCGGCGCTGGGGCTCAAGCTTGTACGTACGAGTTGCATAAGACGAAACTATAACTAACAATTTGCGAACACGTTTCCTATTGTACATTGATGAGTCATTTGGTCCGGAGCCGGGGTAAGTGAGAAGCACGGGAGCATCTAATTTACTCCTTGGATTTCTGGACCTTTGTAAAGCGACAGAACATAACCCATTGTTGCGATCCCCAGAAGGTATTTCCATACCTTAGCACAAACGTGGAAGCTTCTTCGAGCAATCTGGGTGTTTTTGCAAAGATGCGAGGGAAGATGTGGCTTTCAATGCCATTGACTAACTGATAACGGCTGCCCGACGAGGCGCCCAAAAACGTAGCATACAGCAAGGACACGAGCAATGGATTTTGCTTCTGGGTCTTGGGCTTGTAAGTCTTGTCAAGCCTCTCGCGAATGAAGATGAGAGTGTTGGTAACAATTACACCCGTGAAACAACAAAGCATGCCGACAGCGAAAAGCTGAGAAGCCTTGAGCGCAAAACCACCTGCCCGTTGGGACATAGTGAACGGACGATCGGTCTGGAAAATATTGCTAGGCAAAGTGGTAGACAGGTTTGCCAACCACCCACCAAATCCAGTTCCCGAAGCACGCTTGAGCGCAACGGAAGGTGCTGGAAGATAGACGAGGGCAAAGTCTGCTAGGATGGCGGTGATCAAGTTTGCGAAGACAAACTCGCCCTGCCTCCAGAACATCTCGCGACGCTGCTCGTACTCGGCGCTGAGCTTGCCGAAGACACCGATGCCTTCTTCGATACAGATCTTGAGCAGAAACAACTTATCCGCGAGAAAGCGGTTGCGCATGCCGGAGCCGCAGCGCATGAGAATGCTGCTGAGCCAGTTGGCGTTGGCCGAGAAGTAGTTAGCAATTGCGTCCAGGCCTACATAGCCGTTGCGATACGCGGCGAGGATGTCTGCGGGGATGTCTGCGAGGGCGGCGTTCTGGTCGGAGAGCAGGGCGGAGAGCTGCTCGTCATCGGCTGATTCGCCCGAGCCGCCGCTGCCACTGCCGCCGGGGCCACCGCCGCCAGAATTGCCGCCGATTCCAGAGGCGGAGCCGGCGCCGCCGGCGTAGGAGGGATCGAAAGCGGCCGCGGATGGGTCCTCTTCCAGAAGGGGGAGGCTCGGGTTGACGAGCGGGCGGAAGTCGGAAAGATGGTCGACAGAGGGCTGCGCGTGGTCGAACGCGGGCAGATTTGCGCGCAGGGGAGGGCGGCGACCTGGGGAGGCAATAAGGGGGCGGCGATGTTGGCGGATTAGTCGCGAAGGGCGGTACAGAGGGGCGTGGAACGGAGCGGCGATGAATGCGGGCGCCATAGCTGAGGAGTGGCGGAGGGGAGTGAAGGCTGGAGCCGCGAGGACGGCTGTTTGAGAGAGGCGGCAGAAGGGTTGGGATGTGGGCATGAAGAGGAAGCGACGTGGGGAGGCGTTTGATGCAGGTGTATTCCAGGGTGGAAGTGGTATGCAAATTTGGGGATAGGCGGGTTGCCTGGCCAGACTGCAGATTGGGAAGCGGAAGGGACGATCGCATGGGCGGCAAGCGCTCTGCAAATGACTGCAAACGATGCATCCTCGCCACTAATCATTCTACTGTACACCTGCCCCGCAAGAAGTAACATCAAGTCTGACCTGACCCACCATGACGCAACCTCGCCAAGATCCGACACAGAGCCTAGCCATTCACAGAGTGCCACCTGGTGTACCTGTTGTGCCTGCCCTTGCTCCTCTCCGCCCTGTACAATTGTACTGTACACGTATCACGAGCACGTCCTCAGATCCCTCCATATCCTCGCCATCCTCCCCCCTCCCCCCTCCCCCCTCCCCCCCCGCGGCAATGCGACGCAACCGCAATCTCGCTCCGCCTCCCCTATCTCCATCATGACCCCATCTCCCGCCTTCCTCCCGCCCGCCTTCCCCACGCCTCATTCGCCACGCTTCCGCCCACCTCCAAGCTCCCGCTGCCCGCGCTTCAGGCCAACCGCAGCGGCTGTCCCGATCCCTGACGCGGGCCTCATCTCCTCCCCGGGCATCACAGGCACCGCCTGTACAAACCTTTTCCCGCTCCCAATTCTCGGCCGCTACGGCTGGTTCCTCAACGTGTACGACCGCTCCGTCGCCTCCAAGGTCGGTCCTTTCGTCGTCAAAGCCGGCCCGTCGCAGGACAGTCCGCTCGTCCTCTCCTTCTCCCCGGACCAACCGCCGTCCGAAAAAGACACCGCCTCGTCCCACTCAGCATTCCCGGGGGTGGCCGCTGGCAACTTGAACGTCGCGAAAATCCTTGCCAAGTTGGGTCGTGGCCAGTCCGTCCCGTACTCTCTCAAGCTCTTCGAAAAGGGCGCCGGAGAGCCGTTTTGGAAGCGCAGGAATGAGGTCCACCTCGCTGATCCGGCAGACCCTCCCTTCGCGCTTTCAGACGCATGGCAGGAGGCTGCTCCCACTTTTTTTATCGAGTCTAAATCCTCCGCCTATGACATTCGTCATGTATACTCGGGCGTCGGTGCCAAACCACGAAATTCATCAAGGTTTGAATATTTTGCCATGAATCTCTCCCCGATTTGGCCGTTTACCAAGTACTCTTGCGTTGTGTGCGTTTGGAAACAGCGCAAGGGAACGGCCCCCGTCGCTATCGACAAGGTTAACGGGTCCCTCAGGCTTTCATTTTTTGATCCGCTTGAGCTCCCCACCTCAGAAACCGACAAAAACCGCCCACTTCCAATCGCCAAATTTGCTGTCAAGACCTTTTACGGAGCTGTCACAGATACCACCGTCGCTAAACTGCACGAGGTTCTGCTTGCTGCACTTTCCAAATCTCCCTCCATCAAACCCGTTTCGGATACCGCCTTCAGAATCGTGGTCGATAATAAGCCTGACGTCTTCACACCCTCCCGCAAGAACGAACTCTGGGTCCAACTTGAATGACATATAGTCCTATATGCCCTTTACCTGCGATGCGTGTTGAGCAATAACCGCCAGTCCATCACCAAGTTAGTGAAAGCAAGGGATCTCCATCATCGACCTCCTTTTTCAAATGATAGCGCTGCGACGGAAGGCATCATGTCGTCTTGTCGCCATGGTCTGTCCGATATGAGCTCTTGAGGCTGTCCCTGTTATCGCCATCTTTGAATATGGAGGCATCCGTTGCACGCCTATCAAACCATAGCGAAATCAGTATTCCCAAATGCGCGACATGTAGTGAGACAGCTGCCGTTGCTTCGGGAGGGTATATATTGAAGACAGCCTCGATCGTCACTAGTAATGCCAATTTTCGTATCCACATGAAATCACCTCGACATACGAGCATTGGGAGCGCGTGCGCATACCAAAGGTAAAATTGATAGTGCAGCGTTCTCGCAAACGCGATTCCAATGAAATTACTTGTGAACAAAACACCAGCGACGTGACTGGTGTTGAGATCTCTCGATTCAACATGTGTTGCAATACGCAAAATGGAGTCTTTAACACTTGCTTGAGACAAATGAAAGAACTCCAGGAGGCCCTTGCTTCTCTCTGCGGTCCAGCGGAAGTGACCGAAAAGAATTAGAACAGTCAAATGAAGTAGGAGCAGCAGCATGGCCAATCTCTTATCTAAGAAAATGGTCTCTTTCAGGAGGGCGCCGTTGACGCTCCACTTGTACATGAACTCGCGAGTGAGTTCAAACGCACGGGCCACGTAACTCTTCGGGGCGTGAAGCAAAAATGGAGCTCCTAATATGACTTGAGTGGTGAAACAAATACCCAAGATCCTTCGAATGGCACCACCTGTGCCACGCGCCTGACAGAGCAAGACTGCAAGCCCCGGGGCGAACAGTAGGGCGTTCATCTTAATAGAGACGGAGAGACTGTAGACGAGGCATCCCAAACTCCATCTGTTTGAAATGAAAAGGCAAATGGCGGCGTGCATGAGAAGCATCTGAACAGCATCATTGAATAGACGCAAAACGAAGAGCGACATCACTCTTCGCGAAAGCACTAGGAAAACAACAATCCATAGAGGGAATGGATGGATGGTTGAAGCATCTCTGTAACTCTTTCTATAGATGAAAAGCACAAAGCATAAGTTGAGACAATGCAACATGGCAAAGATAGTCTGGGCCGTGAGGAGGTCTCGGCCGCGATCCGTCAAGTAATAGAGTAGCGAATAAATGTAAACGAATCCAGCCGGGTAGACGAGGGGACCCGTGCCGCCGCGCAGTTTGATATAATCGAATTCGTTGTCGTTGATGACGCCTGATACTTCGTCCATATAGGCGACCCAGTCGATCTCGGTGTACGGCACTTTGGCAATCACAAACGCGCAAAGGAGAGCGTTTGCAAGAACGAGCAGGATGGCAGCCGGGAAGAAATGTTTGTAAAGCAACTGATTAAGTGCGGCTCCCAAAGCGGCTAGGGAAGCGGCTAGGCGCTTGAAGACATGAGGCGGCATGGTAGGGAGGTGCAATCTGTGGTGCCTCAGGGGTGGATCGGCTTGAGAGTGGATGGTCTTCTCATCCGGAAGGCAGAAGCAGGCGCAGGTTGGTCGGTTGTTCTGCAGTAGAGTCGATTCTAACGAGAGTCATGAACCGTGAGAGAAGGGATGAGGAAAGACAGGCAGGGCTAAGCTGCACGTGTTTGCTCTGTCTCGGTTTGTCATGTTCTGCTGCACAAAGAGTCATGCAAAGGCAAGCATGGCGTGAAGTCATCGCTGGACCTGCCCGCATTCTGATTACATTTAGTACACGTGTTGCAGTACCAAGGGTACAGTACAGAGCAGTCCTAATCTTTCCAACCACACAGATGTGCTATGCGGTTGACCGCATAGCACATCTGTATAGCTGACCTCAGCTCTTGTCACACTGCAATCTTCAGATCAAGAGCCATCTTTCTCCAAAGCAGATAAACGCTCGACAGATCCTCGCGCTACCTCCGCTTAGAACCTACGTGCGGGACTACAAAGCCTCTAACAATCTCCATCCGCACCTACATACTATGGCGTTTGTTGTTCCGAACCTTATTGCCCCATCCGGATGGCGTGCCCATCGCCACCCCGCCCCCAAAGTCCGACCAATCTCCCCATCAAAGCGACCGCGCCCCTCCAAGCGCCGACGCCCATGCACGAGAGCATTGCTCATCGATTTCGCACCGTCCGACTTTGAGATTCGTCGCATTGTGGGCCAACAAGCCTTCGCCAACATCACCGATTGGGAGTACTACGGCGTCAAGGATCCGCTCGCGCCCACCCGAACCGTCCAGCCGAGCCAACCGGCAATCCGCCTGTATGACGCCCGCATTACGAGCAACTTTCCACGCCTGTCCAACGCCCGTGTCATGCTCAAGGAGTTTTTGAAAGACGGCGTGGAATTGGGCGTCAACGAAGCGGAAGCGTATCAAGCCTTGTACCAAGCGACCGCAGGTAGTGTTGACCCCGATGTCGTCCCGGTTGCGACGCTGCTTGGCACTTTCATGACAGATGAATCGTTTTCCTCCCCGGACTTTGCGGCGAGCTGGGCGAGACGCTTTCCAAACTCGCCAAACCCTCCAACGGCAGGTGCACCGTTTCTTGTTTTTCGATGGGAGGGCATGCAAACTGGGCTCAACTGCGCAGCTGCGAAGGACGCCGGCGCGGACCCTGGTACCTCCCTGCTTGATAAATGGTTTCCATCTAATTTGATGCAGCGAAGGTCAATCTTTCTTCGCGTGTTTATGAAGAGAACCCTTGATGCTCTATACTATCTGCATTCCACTGGCGGAATTGTACATCGTTCCATGGGGTTGGCGAGTATCATGGTTAACACGGCAGAGTATCGCCTGGCATCCAGCCTTCTGGTCAAAATTCGCGACTTGGGTTTCGCGAAACCTGTCAGCGCACTAGCCGTAGGCGATGGGTTAGAAAAGGCCAGAAAAGCGGGAGCTGTTACCCCAGGCGAGATTGCCAGTTTTTACAATGCCGATGACATCTATGCGCTTGGGTACGCCTTTCTGGAGGTCATCTTTTCGTCGTACGGTGGAAAGCCGGTCACCCAAGACAGGTTCAAAGTCTTGTTCGAGGATACCTTTGAATTAGATGTTTCCAATTTCCGTCAGTACTGCGCGGAAGACCCGGAATGGACAGAGGCCGTTAGTTTGCTAGACAAGGATGATGGAGCTGGGTGGGATTTATTGAAAACGATGCTTGGATCACGGGAAAACTTCAAAAATATCTCCGTCGAAAGCCTAAGAAACTCTACATTCTTCCGACCACGAAACTAAAGAGATGCTGATACCAAGCCCTGCGTAAAGGTTGCGTCACCTGCACATACTTATCTTAACAACGACGACTTGTTCTTCCCAGCCAATAGCACAAAGCCCCCACAATCAGAGTGATCGAAATCACTTTCGACGGTATATGTACAAGAAGCCAAGATCTGTGGGCGGATTTTGGGAAACAGCAACTTTCTCGTCATTGAAAAGAACAAAACGAGCCTCCTTTTTGATGTGTGCCACATAATGGCCACAACCCGTATTGCTACCAAGATGGCTTGCGAATCCGAGCAATTCGTACTTCGGTTCTCCGTCAATTATGCTTCCAGAAAGAGCAGATTCCCCGCTTCCGCATCCGGAGTTACCTGATTCATTTGTCACCGCCGCGACTGCTGAATCTAAGTCGTCTGCGTGACTAAACAACCAGTCTGCCGCACGCTCCAAAGATCCGCCTGTTGCTTTCAGCGCTGCTTGTGCCTGCTTGTCAGTGAACCCCATCGCAGTAAGATTACTCACATCTTCGGCGCGGAATTGTCCTGCTCCTGCTTGGGGTGACGTATCTTCCGGTGCTGGCAATGGTTCGTTAAAGTCAGAGTCGCTCATGTGTGCAAACACCCATTCCATGCTGGCCTCAGCGCCTGCGTTCTTGGTGGCCAGCGCCGCGCGTTTCGCTCCATTCTCGGAGAAACCCATCGCAATAATTTGAGCAACAATCTCAGGGTCCGGAACGAGTGCAGTTGATTTCTGACTGCTTTCGACTTCAGGGACATCGGGTAACAAGACTTCGCCGTCTACTAGCCCAGTGCTCTTCAGCTCGCTGAGATCCAGTTCTTCTGGCATTAGAACGGCAACGTCAAGCTTCTTTGGTACCCAATTGTCTGCAATGTAATATCTCTTCAGATAAACTGCTAAGTGTGGAGGGAAAGTCTCCAACCTGGTACGCTTGTTTGCAGACCCCTTCGTGCCAGTCTCGGGAGATTTGAAGTCATCGATCCGCTCTGGCTCAGCGAAAAGCCGCAAGCATGCCGACAGTGGAACTTGTAGCTGGACCGGTTCTGGCTCTGCTTTGTCCTCCGCATCGGTGTTCAGTGTAGTCTTTTGCTGTTCCTGGTAGTCATCATATTGCGCTTTGTTCAAGGCCGCATCCAGATCTATGGCAAGTCCTAACGTGTTCTCACTCCGAGATGTGTATCTTACTTTCCCAGACTGGTTATCCTCTAGTCGCTCTTCAACCTTAAACTGGAATAATGCAGCAGTTGGAACGAAAGCACTATCTCCGGCAATTGCTTTGGATAATCGGTCCTGTCCACTTCGTTCCGCTCTGCTAATCTTGTCGAGAAAGTACTGAAAAAACTCGACGGCATCCTGTTGCCGAGGGCTGCGAAACTCTGGATGTCCCTTTCCTATAAGCATTTTAAACATAAATGGTTTGATAGATCCATATCCCTCGAGCTCCTTTTTCGCCGAAAGGCGAAGCTCAACAGAACCCGCCGGATCCTTCTCGTAGAATGGTACCGGCTTTGAATACCTCTCCGAAAGCAACCCTGTGGCAAGCTTAGCCATCATGGCCAACAGGTCGTCAGCAGGATCCCCAGAGACGCTCTTAAAAATAGACAAGGCAGAGTCTTTGAACCTCGCTTCCATTTCCGGAATCGAAAACAGTATTTGCATGACGGACGCCATATAGCAGCTGTTGCCCAGGTTGTCCAATCCGATGTAACCCGGACCGTGAAGGGGCTCAAGTTCTGAGCCGCTCTCCGTTATTTTGCTAAACGAGTGGGTGGCATTCAGCTTGAGCTCAAGTTCAGCGGTGGTTTGCTCAGTTTTCTCTTGTTGCATCATGTTGATACCCCAATGCGCAAGGTGGTCCGCAAGATAGGGATCTAAGACCATTTCGTTCTCATCTGGAGCATACGAATATACGTCCGCGCCGGAGGGAGTAATTGTGCCGAGCTTGACTACCAATGGATACTTTCCTCCCGTCTCTTCAAAGTGCTTCAAAGCTGCGCCAGTACCACCGCTACCGTCAAAATTCTTTCGCGCTGAACCAATGTAACCGGTCGAGAGATTGAGCCAAAGGTTTTCAGTCATTCCAGATTCCTCGCACTTCCAAAGTTTAGGATCGGGCGAAATTTTCTTCCCAAGTTCCAACTGTACCAAATCTTTGGCGTACCTCGATTCCTTCCTATCTTCCTCTTCCCAAGCCGCGGCTAGTTGTGCGACCTGCTCGAACCCTTGATGGTTAAGAACTCCATCAATTGCAAGCGTGATCATTGTAGGAATTTCATCGCAAGGTAGCATAATTTCTTTCCGCTGCGGCATAACGAAAAGATAATTTGTAACGTGCTGGTCATACGACTTCTTGTTAATATCGAAACCGCCTTTGACACCTATTGCCATCTTCGTTGGGATGCTTGTGTGTGTCATTTCTTCGTCCTCAGAAGTTTCATCGACTGCGACGCGCTTCCATACTTGCTTGACGTAGAGCGGATTCTGGTGACGTTCATAGTCAAGGTCGACATAGTCTGCACCAAACGACTGCCAGGTCGTTAAAGATGTGTACAGACCATCAGTGCTCTCAGGGGTGTCAAATGAGAACATGCATTCGTTCTTGTAAACGCGGTCTCGCGAGGTGGGCACCTTGACAGAGTTCATCGCTTCTCGAAGAACTTGCTCCATGGTGGCTTTCTTTCCGTCTGCGGAGCGCGTTTTTGCAACAAGCTGTGTCTCCAGGAAGCCCACGGCAAGAGAGGGTCGCCCAATTCGCGGCTCAAACACGGAATGGGACGTTGGCTGTCTGAAGAAAGCACCCCTTCTATGGCGCTGGACAGAATCCGTAATGGCTCCAGCTGATTGATGCACCTGCGCAGTACGTACAGTTCCCCAGCTGGCCTTCGAATCGGTGAGGGTTACTGTACTTGAGTGATATAGGATGGATCCTATCCAGGGTCCAGAAGAGACCCCAAAATTTATACAAATTTTAACCCTCCAGCCTGCACCCTGCATGTGTGCGTTGAGTCGAAAACCTCTCGGCAGAAAGCGGTAACAAAGCACCCGGCAATGGACCGTACCGGCCATTGGGGCTGGCTCTATTTGCGGACATGACTAAAGTTTACATGCGTTTCTCCCGTTTCACATATTGCACGTCATCCCGTATCATCCCGTGTAGACATCCAACACTCGAATAGGCCAGGCCCATACTAAGCCTACTCTTCACGAATATTATACTCAACATTGGGTATCCGTGAAATTTGTTCTCTAGGAAAGAATGTATCGCTCTTGCAGTCTGAGTCCCTCTGGGCCACAACTCTCTTGCTTGAATGCCCACGCTTTAATCCCAACAACACTGTACATCTTTCGCATTGCCATGTTTTTACGTACACTATTCGAAATGTCTCATCGAGTGAAACTACAGTAGTCCTTACTGCCCATCAGTCAGCATGAGGTTTGCAAACCACGTCCTACGGTATTCACCCCAGGCTATTGTAGCCCTTAAACTACGGCGGCCGCCCTCGCTACAATGCAGTGTTGCAATACACACTCACCATACTGTACCCTAAGGGTATTGTATTCAAAGTATGTCTTGTCTCCGGGCCCGAGATCTCAATAATGATTTTGATGCCTCTTCACAGCGGCAACTTCCATTTCTCTGTTTCCAGAAAAACGAATTTCCAATCCGTGCATGGCAGGCCCGCCGTATGATACGTACTGTACGGACTCCAAGCAATTCGCATGATGGACCTGCCATGCAAGGCTTGGAAAACTCACAGTGTGAAGTATGGATGAACGCTTTTCTACAATTTTTTCATTTCGCAAGCATGCCCTTGGTAAAGAACATTCTCAGACAAAAATCAAAGACGCCAAAAACGACAAACCTGCACAAAGACAAACAAATGAACACACTGTCGCATTGGGGGACTGATCGGTACTTCATATTTTGCAAACTGAACAACGACGAAAATGAACATGCTATTGATTCAAGGGTCGAGACAAAGATTTTTACTAATCAAAGAAAAGTGGCCTGCGTCATTACATATTAGAAACCTTGGCAGAGTATTCCGAGATCTGCTTGGTCACCTTGTCCATATCAAAGCAATTATCGACACGATAAATCTGACCATCCTTGACACGAACCAGATCAACGATCGGCATTTCCTTGACGTTGCCCTTGAGCAAAAGGTGGAATAGAGCGATGAACTGGTCGGTATCTGCGACGCGTGTGACAGCCTCGACGCGCATGGAGACGACCATATTGTTGAGGAATTCCATAAAACCGGCGACAACCGCGTCGCGACCGGTCGCTTTGAACATCTGCCCGTGGAAGATGATGTCTTCCGACAGGGAAGAGGCAAAACTTTGTTCACTGCAATCGTGCTGACCTTCGAGATAGTTGCGCACAGCAGTCCCGGCGGGCGTGTCTTCTAGGGTGATGTGGTCCAGTAAGGCCATGTCGAAAGTTGAGTGAGTGGATAGATTCGCTGAAATATAGTTCGATGGTGGGTAGTTGGATGATGGGAGGTTCGAGAAGATGTGTGGGGATAGAGCTTAGTATTTATTCTAGATAAGCACGGTAGCATGAGCGGCTCTACTACCGCGAATGCAGTTGTTAGTAGACATGAATGCATGGGGGGGTCAGTGCTGTGTTGTATGAATCATGTCCATCCTAGCTCGGTATTCGGTAGGACGTTAGGGTCCATCCTTGATAGACATGGTTCCGAGAGCAATTGCGACCACGGGGGTAGCGATCGTTACCCTTGCTCTTGTATTTTCTACAACAACTGGCTAGGATCATGTATACTTGAAAAAAGATGTGATGGCAGCATGCTGTGAGGGAC
The DNA here is from genome assembly GCF_000350225.1 of Chondrus crispus. Taxonomy (NCBI): domain Eukaryota; phylum Rhodophyta; class Florideophyceae; order Gigartinales; family Gigartinaceae; genus Chondrus; species Chondrus crispus. The sequence goes on from NW_005178985.1 coordinate 98,197, forward strand.
AGCCAGCACCGCATGGGGCCAGGCATGAGTCGGATGGTACGTGGAGCAGTCAAAGAGAGATTTTTTGGTACTGAAAATCTGGCCAGTACAGGGGTAAAATGGCCGATTTTAGGAAAATTCTAAAGCTACCCAAATTGAGCCGATGAGAAGGGTACTGTAACTCTCATCCTCTGGGGGGCGCCCGCGATACAACGGAGTACAGAGTAAAGTCTCGATATCGTGAACCGAAATGTGGCGCTTCCGAGCAGCCCATTGAGTCCGCCTTACCGAGGCAGTTCACGGCGGCGGAACTGCTCGTGTACACGTGTACCCTTTTTACGGGTACAGTATGATTTGGACCACACCGGTGGAGACGCTATTAGAGCGTCTCCACCAATGCTGATGATACTGTACGGTCACAGGAACACAAACTCACTTTCCTTCACTCTGTCCATCGACGGGCAAGGTCGACGGGCAAGGTCGACGGGCGCAATTCCATATCTGGACCACTTCACATTGTGATCCATCCTTCCTTTTCTTTTAATTCTGCCACATCCAGAGTCTATATCAGAAGAGTCAGCTCTCGGTCAAGCCATTGATCTTGGATTAGGGGATTTTGGGGCATTTACTGGCATTGAGCAAGATAAATTTAACGGTGATTCAGATAGTGAGGACGATCGCTCTACTGTGCCAGCGAAAGACCGGACAGGGCGCAAACCGTCGCTTGCTCGGTATCGCGGAACATTAGAAGCTCTATCTAACGAACTCAGTTGTGTTATGACGGACGCGAATCTGGTTCAATCGGGGCTGCCTTCGAGCATCAAGTCACTTCTGTATGAGGAACAAAGCCGCGTAAGGAGGCTTCAGCGTTCGAATCTGAGGCAAAGTCGTATGGATGGCTTCTGTAGTCGTTGATGGTTCGTTCCTAGTGCGCATTTCGGCCTCGATAAAGTGAACTCTGGGGTTTTCATGTTTTTGTATGTTCATGGTATCGCGTAGTTCATTCTATAGAGTCTAGTTCACGTTAGAAATACGAAAACGTCGATTCTGGGCCAAAAAAGCGGGGTGGCGCTTCCCTCATAGTCCTTTGGTTCACTGTACCGAGACAGTTCATCATATCAGGTACGCAGCTTATCGAGACTTTACTCTGTACTGCAACACGCAATCACCATATTCAAAAAACCGACCTGGCTCTGAGATCTCAACAATGAAATTGTTGCCTCTACCCACGCGCAAACTTCATTTCTATGCTTCTGGGGAAATAATATTCTGACCCATGTATGGGACGTCCGCCGTGTGAATCGCTTGGCTTCCAAACTCTTTGCATGACGGACCTGGCATGCAATGCTTGGATAACTCTCAGCGTGAAGCTTGGATGAACGCCTTTCTACAATTATCTGCTGCTTCTTCCTTTCACAAGCATGCGCTGGGCATAGAGTGCTGTCAGACAAGAAGCAATAATGCTAAAAATGATACAGCTGTACATGGACTTCTAGATTAGCGCATTGTCGCATTCAGAAAGTGCTCGGTACTTGACACATAGATTGCGATCTGAACCCCGAAAATGAACATGCCAGTGATTCAAGGAACGAGACAATAACTTTTACTGAGCACAGAAAAATAGCCTGCGTTCTTGCATATTGGAAGCCTATTCAGCGTTCGCCGAGACCTGTTTGAGCACTTTGTCCACATCAAAGCAATTATCGATACGACAAATCTTATCGCCCCTGACACGAAGCAGATCAACGATCTGGGCCTCGTTCTCACGTCCTGGAAGCCTATTCAGCGTCCGCAGAGACCGGCTTGGGCACCTTGTCCACGTCAAAGCAATTATCGATACGATAAATCTTATCGTCCTTGATATGAAGTAGATCAACAACCGGCATTTCCTTGACGTTGCCATTGAGCAAAACATGGAACAGAACGATGAACTGATCGGAACCTTCGACGCGTGAAATAGCCTCAATGCGCATAGAGTCAAGCATATTGTTGAGGAAGTCCATATAACCAGCAAGAAAGGCGTCGCGACCGGTCGCCTTGAACATCTTCCCATAGAAGGTGACGTCTCCTGACATGGAAGAGACGAGCATTTCCTTATTGCGAGCATTTTGTCCCTCAAGATAGTTGCGTACAGCAGTCCCAGCGGGCGTGTCTTCTATGGTGATGTGGTCGAGAAAGGCCATGTTGAGAGTTGACTCAGTGGATAGATTCGCTGAAATATAGTTTGATGGTAAGTGGTTGAATGGTAGGTGGTTGGATGGTGGGAACTTCAAGAAGATGTGTGGGGACAGAGCTTGGTATTTATACTGGATAAGCACGGTAGCATGAGCGGCTCTACTGCCGCGAATGTAGTTGTTAGTAGAGATGAATGCGTGGGGGATCATTGCGTGGTGTATGAATCATGTCCATCTTAGCTCGGTAGTCGGTAGTAGGGAAGGGTCCATCCTTGATAGAGATGGCTCCGAGAACACCGGCCATCGCTGCCGTCGCTGCGGTAGCGCTTGTTGCACTTGCTCTTAGATCTCCTACAATAACTGGTGAGGAAATATGTTCGTTTATACTTGAAAAGAAACATGATGGCAGCATGTTGTGAGGAAAACGCAGCACTGCATAGAGCCAGACAGTTTAAAGACGACAGGGGTCACAACTGAGAAAACGAGCAGTTTGAATGAGATGCTTCACACAACGAACGATGTGGTTGGTCAGGCTCCCACCATCGGCACACGTATTATCTGAAGGTACTCATACTTCTACTGACATAAATTAGAGAGGGGAAATCGCGATGCATTGCTGGGTGGTGGGGATTGGCTGCAGTGTTTAGGCAGATTGTGAGTGAAAATAGAATTGAGATTTAAAAAGAACCCAAATTCTAGAAAACATTCGGCGAGATCTGGTCATGAGAAAATCAAAACTAAAACAATAACGTTGTCCGCAGTCACGAAAACGCGTGTTTTGCGGGGCGAGTTTGCTCGGATTTTCTGAACGCAAAATTTTCAAACAACGCGATTGGCATAACTCACAGCATACCGAAAACTGGGGGCATGTGAGTTTCCACGAGTTTCACATCCGCCTGCCTGATCACAGCAGTGCCGGATCAACCCGTCTTGAAGGAAAACGAAGTGGGTCTTCCGTTGTTTTCCTCAGCACAAGCGAGTCTCAGACTGCACGGATCGTACCGATATGCGTCATGGACGCCCCTATCGCTTCATCTGCGCAGAGTCCATCAATGGATCAAAGCGCGACAGGATCTGCCACAGATGCCGCCGAAGCGACCGCGAAAGAAAGACAAGTAGAAGCTTCTAAAAAGCGGCCCTCTCTAAGCTTCCCCCCTCAGCCTGTCAAGGAGACGAAACACATCGCCCTTTCGGCTGAGAACCTTTCTATCCTTGTGGCGAGCTGCAATATTCGCTTCAGCGAGTATTCGCGCAGGTGCAAGTGATCCGTCGGGCGGCAAAACGATATGCAGAGGGCCCTACTCATTAGTGCTGCCCCGTGTAAGACCCCAAAATTGGCACTATTGGGAGACGGCATTAATAGGTGACGTCGTCACATCTATTTTCATGCATTCGGTAATTAACGTCTGCCTGCTTCGCGTTGGGTCTCTGTCGTGTTTTGCAGTGAGAAACGCGCGCTTTGCGGACCTCAGATACGATAGAGCGTCTGAAACTTGACATTCAGTAGCCAAATTTTCCAGCTCTCCAAACAATTCCGCAATCTCAACGACAGAGGGGACAGTCCTTCGCTCTCTCGCGTCCTCTGCGCTCCTATCTTCATCACTTGATTGCGTTGTAGTGGTGTTCGTCACACCCTGAACTGACTCAAAAACGTCCATGGCATCATTAACAAACGCCTCTACCACACTTTGGTCGGGCTCAATATTTACGCACCGTTCCACATGAGAAATTCGAGCAGCTTAGCCTCTAGATTTGGGACCCATACGGCCTGACGGGTCTTCAATTGCAGTGATTTGGGCTTCTTGTTGGCTACGCGGAGTAATTTGGGAGCAGTTGCTCTGATGTTTCGCACGGTGCGCCCTGCGATGCCGAACTGCCGCTCAATTGCTTCGGTACAGTGTCCCTTTTCGAGCAGATCTGCAATGTCTAGCTTCTGCGCTATTGTCAGGCGCTTGCGCGTTGCGTTTTTTATTTCCGGAATCGGATCCATAACGAGGACAAGCTAAGAGCATCTCCACCGCGCAGGCAAATTGTGGCCATTTCTAAAATATGGCGACTCAGGCTTGAGTTTGGTCTCCACCGCGCAAATCTGCACACAAATCTGTTTCACAAATCGTATGATAAATAGGATTTGTGTCTTGACGGCACACATATTTTTTGATTTTGTGGCGCGTCACGTCACACATCCCATTTTTTGGCAACACTCTTCTGCTTGAACGGGCTGATTTTTTGTTACTTTTAGACACCGAAACGGCAAGAACGCGGGAAGCCACGGGTACACCTGACCCGCCCAAAACGTCTGAGCATGCCAAATGCGCAGTGGACGGTCTATGCTCGCACTGCACATGCCCGCATCCACCCGCACGCAGACATTGTGCACGCGTTAACACTCATTTATTATGGGAGTCCGCGGGCGTGGATGGGGCGGCTAACTGAACTCGACCATCTGGCAAAGGCGTGGGTGGCGACGCGGCCGGGTACGCTTCGGGCGGCGAGGACAAGTCTGGGTGGAAGAGGTCAGCGTCGACGAACTGGACCTCGGCTTTGTGTCCTGCTGGTCGAGGTGGGGGGCAGCCCAGAAGTCGGGGCGCGGGAAGTCTGGGCGCGGATCGGGGGCGGGTGCAACGCAGTGCGCCGTGGAGACTGCGACGCAATTTGCGCAACGGCGATTTGTGGTACTTTCGCAAACGGAATGCGCAAAAACGAATGCCCATGTGGGAGCCTGACAAGTGTCCAAATATAGAAACAATTTGCCTATGCGGTGGAGATGCTCTAAGGTCTGTGAACGCTGTCGGCGAATGGAATGGGGCTTAGAGCACCCTTAGTGTCTATTCGACGGAAAGTTGTCCTGAGAAAAGGCATGGGAATGCCTTTTGTAAGGCATACCGAAGGAATTGCTTCCGGAAGCCAAATTCCCTTCTGCATTCACCTTTCCCACTTAAGTAGTGCACTAGTCAGTCTCTCAAACGTTGCCGTCCTGGGACAGCCCCAACATCGGTTTGTAACCTGCGCGTTGCCAGGCGAAATGCATAATCACGACAAATCAGCAAAGTACGGGAGCCCGTCCACTTATCTAAACTTTTTATTAGGCACCGTAGCCATTCTTGACGTGTCGCCAAACTAATGGGCCTGTAGTTCATGTCTTTCGAAGCAATTGCGCCCTGTTCGAGCATGACAAACGTATATCTCTTTGTGACCAATATGCTTGCAACTGATACAGAGCCATGTAGTCTTTTTTCGACATCCAGCTATGGTGTAACGCCCTTGACGCCTTACATTAAGGCGCCGTTTTTTCGACGGTGACACTTTGCTCGGAGTAAGGCAAATACCTGTGCCGAATTTTGGCGTATCGTAGCAATACCGCCCACCTGGTGAAGATAATATAAGAGGCACGCCTCCCACAAAATCAAACCGATTGTCCACCAGCTGTGTGGCCATCTGAGCCTAGTAAATATGAGGCTTGAGAATCAGTCGTCCGCTACACCCAAACTTGTTCACCAACCAGCTGTCAGTTAGAATCATTCCTAATAAAGAGCTGTTGGCTCTAAAACTCCATTTTTTCACGTCAATAGATTTTTCCAAGTACAGCGAGTCCTGCTTCACCCGGTTGTGCTGGTCGATGATTCCTGCCACTCGATAATAATCGCTGACAACCTCAGGCATAGAGATAGATACCTCCACAGGGCAAGCACCATCCTCATACTGCCTCCATCGAACGCGCTCTTGCCAAACTTTTACAGAAAGACTTCCAGCGGTCGCAACAAAATGACGTCGATTTCGATCAAGCCAGCACACTGCAGCAACCCCTTTCGTTTCGCCACCGCAGGTGAGCGATGAAATAAGGCAGTGAAAGTCTCCCTTCTGTGCAAGCTCCTTCTCCCCAAATTAAGTGCTGGGAAATCGTTTAGTGGCTGTCTTTATCATACCAATAAATCGGAGATTTTTTCTCAGCAGCGTCTCCGCTGCTTCCACGGAAGCAAAATAACTGTCGTCGCATACAATTCCCTCTTTGCCTGACCACGGCTTTGTAAGCTCGACCAATACTTTCGTGCCATGTCCCATAACTTGTACCTTGCTGATATCTGAGTTTGCATCTCGTACGTTTTTAGACTTCACAAGCTTAATGCCAAGTATTATTCCCGATGATCCGCACGCAATGTCCTGCATCTCCAACCCGTACTCTGGCTTTCGATCGAGCTTCACGAAGTGAGGAGAACCTGCATCAATCCACGAACCTGCGATTCCGTACCAACGCGATATTGAATCGTCTACACACAGAAAATGGCAGGGACGCACGTACTCTTTTCGATGAGCATTAATTGCATCGACGAACCCTTCACACAACTGCCATTGGTTTTCTTCGTCGTAGGTCTCTGAGGCTTCGTCTTGGCGACTAAAGCGAATAGTGGCTTTCAGGGCCTCAAACCGTTCCCTTGAAATCATTCTGCCAAATTTGTAGTTAGGGAGATACGATGATATTTCCCCAACCATCCACAATTCTCGGCGGTCCGAAAATTGACACCTCGTCATCATCACCAGCACTCCAAAGTAGCGTAGGATCTCACCGCAGGTTGTAGTTTTTTGCGCACGTTCAATCAGGCCAACAGTAGTCAGCTGGACGATTATATGGAGATACCGAATGGGAAACATCCACATAAAGTAGTCAAAAAGCTTCATACTGGCCGGAGCAGTGCCCTGATGAGTAACTGTTTTGTCAGGACCTTTCGCGTGGCATGAGATAGGATTGACCTCAAGATTAAGCCAAGTTGAGGTAACATCCTCCTTCCAGCGTTGACCATGTGCCACGACATCGGATTCCACAGTTGGGACATTATTGAACCGGGGTGTTGCGATTGTTTTTGTAACTTCAGTCGAGGTAGGAGCTTCTGTAATTGGCAAATGATGTTCTACCAGGTCGCCGCATGTGTTTGGACTGCCGTCACCGGGGCCTTGAATGCCTTGCAGTTGAGACAGCTGCTTCTTGTACTAACAATCAAGTGCCCAAAGTGGGTCTTCTGCAGCGTAAAGTGGCTGCCTATCTGGAATAGACGTTGGTCCAGCCTTCACAGCACCAATACCTAGCTCCAACACTTTCGATTTGGACTTCCCATTAACAGCGTACACAAAAATGCAGCGCACTTTTTTGTAACTCAGGCCATTCTTTACTTGTTTGTAGCACTTAATTACGCGGCCATCGAGCTTCTTCGTAATGTATCCAGTTCCAAACATGTTCTTTGCCTCGCTCAGCCTGAAAAGGCGACGAACAGGTGAGTATACATGTGCCCTGGGGCTTTCGCAGGGATCTGAAGGCATTGCTGTCGCACTCTGAAAGTGGTTTCTCCTGCTTCAAATTCGAGGACCTGTAGCTCCCAAGCAAATGACATGACGGAGCACGTAAAATGTATAACAGGGAAAGAGGGGTCTCTACGGTACTGTGTTCTACCTAGTAAAGGTTTCCGGAACGCTTTGGTTCCGGCCAAACCGAGGTTAACGGATGCGCCTTAATTAAGTCAAAATGCCTTAAGAAAGGACAATTGTCGAATAGACACTAGTGGTTGAGTAAATGAGTAAATTTTTGATTTTTGGAGATAGATTTGGTCACGAGCAGCTCTAGAGTGGAGTGAGTATCTCTAAAAACTTTACTATTTTGAGTAAATCTATCTCCAAGCAGCCGACCACATGGAGACAGATTTACTCATCTGCGCAAATAGATATGCGAGGAGAATTGCGCCACTTGGAAAAGTTACCAAAAAATCGCGCCAATTCTATTGGCCCGTTCCTGACTTGGAGGGAGCAATATTATCTGTGCACAGGGAACACACTGTTTTCTGTGCACAGGGAACACCCCCCAAACCCCCATCCCAAGCTGAATTTACCCGCCACTGCCACTCTCCTGAATTCTTCCTGAGGCCTTCCCTTCTCCCTTTCCTCCTCCTCTCCTCCCCGCCCTTCCTCCAGGGCATGATGGTGTCATGTGGGGCTTGAGGAGATGGGAACCGGAGACATCCCCTACAGTATATCCGGACAGCACCACCACTACACCCAGATACTGCAAATAGTAACACGCACAGCAAAGGGGTGAGGTTCATTTGGACAGAGATCACACATATTAGTGTATGTTTCCCTAATAACCGTAGTTTCACTATATAACTCACAACTGTATTTAGTGACACTTACATTAATTCCGTTCGACATAATTAGTCACACTGTCAGGGGCCCCCAAAGTAACGGTAAAATTGTGTTTCACTTTATCATGGATTTACTGCTGTCAGCAGACGCCTTCAAAAAACAGGTTCACCATCGAAGTGATTTCTATGTTTCACAAATATGGCTTGCAAATTGGGAAACAGCTGCTTTTCCTCCTACAGCCCGTTTGTGTTACAGGCCATTCCAGTGCGGATCATCGCTTTCCTAGCATATGTCAAGCCCTCTTCGTCCCTCTGTGCGTTAACTTTGTAGTATAACACCCCCCAACGGAGAGGGGTGTATACTTAGCTCGACGTAGACCCCGTACGAGGGGCGAGAAGACGGGGAGAACACACAGCTAACGAGACAGAGAAGCGGGCCCTGGTAGCGTGGTAGAGCGGGACGGTCGGGGACGACCGTACGCGCGGGCCGATCTACGCCTCGATCCCCCGGAGCAGCGCTGGGTAACGTACCAGCGCCGACGGGCGGAGGCGGATCTAGCTCGCTCGCGTACGCGGCTGTCCCCTACCCACTTTGTCCCGGTTAACGCGCGCGAAGGCGGATCGCGCTCGTCAGTTAAGCTGGAAGACGGACCTAGGCGGTAGGTCGTGGACAAGTCCGTGCTTGTCCACCTACCCCGCCGCCGGTCGCGCTCGTATTTAATGTATACAATGCGTCTATCATAATACTACAGTACCGGTATGCTGTAGTAACTTACTGTAGCGCGGGTCGTCCCACGCTGTAATGCTATCAGCCGTCGGGGCTGACAGCACACGTGTGAGACGCGTACTGTGCGCGCGGTGGTACGCGCCTCCTAGACGTGTACGCGTGTGGTCCCGCGTCCTCCGTACACGTGGGGGTACACGTGTGCGCGGGTGTGGTTCGTATTGATCTGATCTAAATCTAATCGCGAACCGCCGTTATGCCACACGGCCCCCTCGTCGAGAGTGAACGTCCGCGTTAACCCTTGAGGAGTGAGAGAGCCATGTTCGACCCGGTCGCTTCCCGAGCCTTGGTCCTGTTCCCCTTTGATCCGGCGTTGTCTTCGGCGCCGTCCACCGATCGACCTTGCCGCCCTTACGTCCCCGCCGTACTCTGTGCCCCCTGGTTTTGCATCCTCATCCACCTCTCCTCACCTGCCGCCGCGGGTGTTCCTCGTCGTTGCCACTCACGCGCTGCTTACCGCGTCGTCGCCCTCATGTCTTCGCTTCCCGAGGCGCGTCCTTTGTCTGGGGGCCCTTCCGTCGGGATCCCCGCGCTTCTGCCGCTTTCGGGGGCCTCCATGCCCCCGCGTACAGTACCTCCCCCGGGCTCTTCCGGGGACTCCGTCGCGCATCCTTCTCGCGCCGAGAGATTTGTCGCTCCCGTGGCGCCCGCGCTGCCGCCCTTCCAGAAGAGTCGCGGCCCCTCGAGGTCCACCGGGAGTGTGGAATTTCGTCCCGCATCGTCGGGGGCTGCGCTGCCCCAAGGGGGCGACGTCGTACGCGGGAAGGTCGGAGAGGTTCCTCCTGACCACATGTCTGACGCACCGCGTATGAGCGCGCCTTACCAGCCGCGCCCCGGGTCGTATGGAGCATGGGGGAGCTCCCGGCAGCCGGGCCTCCTGCCTCCGAAGACCCGAGGTAATCTCGAAGCGGGGGCGGAGTTGGCCGACGACACCACCCAGTGGTTTGGCACCGCCCTGGCTCGCTCGATGCCGCTGCCCGTGGAGCGGCTCAGGTTCCCGTGGCGTCGTTACGCCAGAACGGGAATCACCCATGCGGAGTTGTTATCGCGTGACGTTCTGCGCCCTGACCTCATGCGCGTGCGTCGCATTTACGAGGCAGGTCGCGTGGACGAGACCGGCCTCGTCCTTGCTAGGCTGACGGGCAAGGGCGGGGGAGTTCCCTATCAAATCCCCGACGCGATCCCTTGCGACAGGACGATCGAGTACAATTCCGGCGAATTCATCTATGTCGACCGCATGGCCGAGCACCTGGTTGGTCGTTTGCCGGGCGCCCCGCGACGGTTCATGCTATCCGAGGTTGAGGAGCTCTACCTGGGTCCCCGTCCTTATGCTTATTCGAAGGCTCGCGTGGCTCTCCAGAAATCGGCGAGCTCCCTCATGCGCCTCTACTCGGTCGCGGTGTCGCCCCACGATTGTGCGACCTACCGCCACTGCGAGGAGGATGACGGCCGCGTCTTCAGATCGGCGTCCTTCGAGCAAGGTATCACTCCGAGGGACTTCCCCGAGCTACCGGAAGCTGTGCGGGAGTCCGTTCCGTCTTTCGGAGTACACGCGTTGCTTCCGTATGCTTTAAAGCATTTTGGTTACGCGTGTGCGGACCCCGATCACCCGGCCCACGCCGAGCTTGTACACAACTTCGAACGTGAGTGGGCGTGGGCCCTGGGTAACGCGTTCATGGCCGAGGTCCACATCAACCGTCGCGTGTTTTTTCAGCCCACTGGGTCCTCGCGTTGCTTGGAAGGGTTGCTTTCGACCTCCCCGTGGTACCACTCCACCCCCTGGAAGTGAACTCTAAACACGCGATGTGGGACCTCGTCTCTGTGCTAACCCTTATGCACCCTCGTGTCAAGTCTCCGAGCGTACGCATCGCCCGTGGACCGACTACACCACGGGCGAGCGAAGCGCTTTCCTCCTGTACGACCTGCGGTCCGACGCGTTCGTCGCGAAGCCGGCCTCTCCCCAACCTTCACCGATTACCACGGGGAGAGGGGCCGGTGTGGGCTCCGCACGTCGCAGGGCTCAACGTAAGCGACACCGAGATGTGAACAGCGATGTCCTGGCCTTTGCGCCGTCGCGCATGATCAATTTCCAGTCACCGGAGGCACCCGGGGTGTCTCCTCAATTTGCGTCGGGGGTTCCGCCTGTTCCTCCTCTGAGTTTGGCGCGTCAAGACCCTACTCCCCCTTCCGCGACGCCACAGCTCATCTTATCGCCGGGGGACATCTTGGCCATTCCCGGCCTGGCTCGTGCCCTCGGGACCTCGTCTCGTCGGGTTTGGAAGGTTGACGGGTTGTCGAGCACCCTCGCCAGCTGGTATCTTACGCGCAGCGACGAAGCACGCCGAATCAACGCGGAGCGGGAGGTCCACGCGACGGACCTCCGCCGAGCTCAAAGAGCCTTAGACGATTTCCGTGAATCGTCCCGTCGGCAGTCGGAGGCTCTCGAGCGTGCTCTGGCGGATCGCGACCGATACCGCCGCGAACGAGACGATCTCCGTGTCGCGGCACAACGAAGGGTCGCGACACCCCGTCACACTGGGGCGTCCGCATCGCGCCCCGCCGTGCGGGATCCTTATGCCCAACCGAGATACGAAACCCTCCGTGCCGAGGGTGGTGGCTTCACTCAGGACGCGTCGGCCCACATTTGGCGGCGGCACAGCGAGGTTACCACGCCGTCGTTGGAGGAGCTCGGGTCAGAGGTGCCCCGGCACCCGAGCTACTGTCCCCAGCCTTCTCACGTTTCTGGTCCGGCAGGGGCTACTGATGGCACGAGCCATTAGTCGTGCGGCCCTGCTATACCTCGAGGTTCCTTCCTCGACTCGTGCTTTCCCGTAAAATCGATAGATCCTTTTTCCTTACTTGGCGTCTGTCCGTGATGTCGCTCACCGACGGACCGTCCGACTCTTCCTTCCTCCCCCTTTTTTCTTCTTCGCGTTACGGCCTTGGCACCCCACCCCGTTCGATGGGGCGAGCGAGGGGTGTGAGGTCGGATATCGAGGGTCCCCTTCACGTCACGTACGCTCCGCCGCCCTCACCTCGTTTTTCAGTACACAACTGTTGTGTTAAACGAAAAACACGTCAGGGTGCGAAGAGGACCCCCTACGTTTTGCCGAAAATGCGCCCCGTCCCACGTGGGGATTTTCCTCCTTCCGCGCGGTCTTCCCTACGCGACTGCCGTACGCGTCGTTGAGGCGCGGTGGCAGGGCGTCGCGGAGACTCGTGGGTGATCGGACCACCCCGCCTCCGTACGTTTAGTCGTATTGGACCCTCTCGTTCGTGAAAGAGTCGGTCAGCGTGTCCGCGGTTTTGCGGCACTCCTCGAAATTTTACGCGAGCGGGCTGTCGCAAGATATGGTAGCCATCGCAATTGCTCGATAGTTCAGGGGAGACAGTAGTGCACTTCGCTTCTCGTCTCGCTCGCGTGCCCCATACGAGCGCGTCCGGGTGTCTCGTTGGGTCGGAGGCAGGGCGAACGTCCCTCCTCCATCTTCTTGACCTTCTTCCTTGTCGGCGAGGGGAGGTAGGACTCCCCTGATATGTCATCGCGAGAAAAGTGGCATCTGCCCTCCATTTTTTTTTCTATCCACGCCGGCGGCCGGTACATCGTCCGACCGCACCTCGTATCACCACCTCGGCTACCGTCCGGACTTACACGGAACCTCCTATCCTCCTCTTTGTTTTGTCCCCTTCCGCCCCTTTCGGCCCTAACTCATCTCGTAGCGCGGTGTATGCGTCTCGTACTCCCATGCCCGAATTTGTCGATGAGCGGGGCATGGCGCGGCCACCTCTGCGCATAGTCCCGCCGAATTTTTTCTGCGTCATGGTTTCCTTCCGGTAGAGGTCTGTTTCAAGATCGCGTCGAATGCGTCGGCGAGCTCACAGAAGTGCTTCATAGTCATCTTGTACGCTCTGCGTCCTGTAAGCGCGTACTTCACACGGTTGCGCGGGATCAAGTCGAGCCCAGGCGTCGCGAGCTTGCGGAAGATCTTCTTACTGGCGGGTTCGACATCCGCCGGTTCATCGCCGGCTTGGTTTGTGAGGACGTCGAGGGCCCTTTCCGTACCGCCCTCCGGCACGGTTCTGTCAATCCGCGCGCTCTACGGCGTCGCTGTTCAGCACGACTCGCGGGTCGCGCAGGTGTCATATATGACACGAAGTATACTTCGTCTGGCGGTAAGCCGCGGCGTTGCATCCTTGCTCCGCGCAGCACCCGGGCGCGGCGCACAATGTTCTTGATCTCTGTGCATGCGCTCGCGGTAAACAAACGTTAGATAGAAGTTTAGAGGGGGGGTTGGGTTGTGTGCGCGTCGCGAGGGGTCGCGTCCCTGGCGCGCTGGTGTCACGATCGCGGTCGCTTTGTCGCCCTCACGATTTGTTCCCGTACTGTGCGGGGAGGTGTTCGTGGCGTGAGGCGGACGCCCGCGAGCCCTCCGACTCCGAGGAAGGAAATCCGGCCGACGTTTCGGGACCCGGAGTCGGGCGCGCGCTCGGTGGTTTGGTAAATTGCGACAGCTTCGTCGTAGGCCCCTTGGGTGGCGCGAGCGCGACTGTGTCGGCGTATTCGCCTGAGGGAGGAGTCAGGGTCCGCTCCGGTGCCCTCTCAGTGCGGGATGGCTCTTACCCCCGCGAAGGGCAGCTTGCTCCGCGCGCTGACCTCCGCTGTCCGATTGCGTGTCGTTCCTGTCGACACTTGTCCTGTCGGTCGTATGCGCACGTGCGCACGTGCGTCTTGCACCACTGTACGTCACCCCTCTTTCTTGATTATTTCCGGAGGCGGCGGCGATTTGGCATACAGTGTCAATCGGACTGTATTTTCCCCATATTTTTGGTACGTTCCCGCAAATTATTTTGGGTACGTGGTAACGGATTGACTGGAGGGGTAGGGCGGCCCGCGCGGCTTTCTAGTTCTTGTAGGCCCGCCCTTTTTCCATCGGTACCTCTTTGGTCGTGCGCGGTCGCGAGAGCATGAGTCTCCCTACGCGTAGAGCTCGTCGCGACCGTTCGCGTCATTTCCCGGCTAGGAGGGTTACGTCGCCCTCCTTCTTCTCGTTGGCAAGTACGCGACACGCTTCGTTACCAGCGGTTAGAGCTGCTTGGTATTTGTGTGTCGCGCAGTGAGCCTGGACTGTCCATACGTATTGGCGTCGCTCTTGTTTTCCGATTCGAGCACTCGATCGGCGAGTGTTATAGTGACGCTCTCGCGTATCTTGGGAGATCGTATGCTCTCGTCCGGTACTTGATGTTCCAGGGCTTGCCATTTTCGTTGTACAGTCCGTACTGTCTTCGCTTTTCGCGCTTTCGTTGGCCGCCCCGATTGGGTACGTTTGTCCGTTCGTACGCGTCATCTGTTCCTATCCGCGAAGTGTTAATTACGCGGTGATGAAGCGGTTGGGGGCCGCCTCCTCAAGAGTGAACGACCGCGTTCACCTCGGAGGTGAGTTCCCTGCCTGTACGCGTTCTCAGTCGTTTCGCGTATCGCGACACTAGCTCCTCGGGAACATGTGTTCGTGCAGTCCAAGTGGGCTCGTCGTAGTCAGCCCACTTGATGAGGAACTCCGTAGTTCCGTCCTCTACCACGCGATGCTTGAGCAGACGCTCGACCTCGTACTGCGTGCCCTCGGTGACCTTGTCGGCAAGGTCACCAGGGGTTGTTGCACTTGCTCGTGGCGCGTCCGTCGGAGGGGGCGCGTACACGCAGCAGTCCGCCGAGACGCGCTCCCTCACCCCATCACGGTCGATCGTGATGGTTCGTTTGTCGTTGGCCAGTACGCAGAATGGTCCAGCGGCAGGTGACGCGAGCTTGTTCGACGTCTTCGTCCCATCGGTGGGGTTGAGGTACACGTAGTCCCCCGGCTTGAGTCGCGTGTTAATTCTTCGTACGCGTTTATCGAAGTCGCGTGTGTAGCGGGCCTGCGTACGATGCAAGCTTTCGTAAGCTTTTTGGATCGTCTCGCCCAAAGTCTTGAGAAACTCTGCGCGTTGAGATCCCCTGTCCGGAGGGGGCGCGTCCCCGTCGGCTCTTCGAAGAGAGAACTCCGGCGGGCGTCTGCTGAGCACGAGCTCAAAGGGTGTCGTACGCGTGGTTCGGTGTACGTGGGAATTGTACGCGTACGTAAGCGGTCCCACGTACACGTCCCAATCATCCTGATGCTCGTTGACGTAGTTTCGAAGCATCGACGCGATAGTCCGGTTGTAACGTTCAACCTGTCTATTCGTCTGGGGATGATACGCGGACGTATATAAGTTAGTTATCCCCAGTACGCGACACACGCTGTGGAAGAACTTCGCGTTAAATTGAGGACCGTTCTCCGACAACAGCGAACGCGGAACGCCGTATTTGAAGACCCACGCGTCACAGAATGCTGTCGCGACAGTGTACGCGGTCACTGTTCGGAGCGCGACAACTTGTGTTAACTTAGTGAAGCGGTCTGTGATAACGAGGAGGAAACGTTTCCCTGCCTTCGTCTTCGGGAGCGGACCCAAGAATTCAATCGCGAGGCTCTCGAGTGGCCGCTTGGCGGGGAACAACTTCAAACGGTTGAGGTGTTTCCGCAACTTGACCCGGTTCATCGCGCAGGTCCGACACCCTCGCACCGTGACAGCGACATCTGCAGCGAAATGGGGCCAGTAGTACTCGCGTCGAAGGGCGAAGTACATACGATTCTGGCCCGAGTGTCCCGCGATGGCCGGGTTGTGGCACAGGCGGAGGAGCCTAGCGCGAAGCGTCCGAGGTACCACCACCTGGACGATATCAGGATCAAAGGGGTGTCTCCGTTTGAGCACTCCTTGGTGGTCCTCGAAGAACGCGGAGTCCCGGGACTCTGACTGTCGTGCCAAGACGGTTTGGCAGAAGTCATCCACGCGTTGCTCCTCGGCTATCTCCTCTATCGTAAGAGGAGCCGGGAGGTCGTTCTGCGGTGGCGCGACCGGAGAGGCGGGCGCGCCGACTTCGGGGTCTTCGGCGCGCTCGATGTCGGCGGCGTCGAACTTGTCGTTCTCCTCCCAAAACGAAGTGGGTCCTTGGAGAGCGGGGGATTCGTCGTCGCCTCGCGGTTCGTCGCGCGTTCGTACGCGCGACCTCGTCCTTGACCCGGCTTGGTTCCGTGTCGTCACGAAGACATGGACGGCCTGATGGTCACAGCTCGCGGTACAAACGTGGTCCGCGAGCTCGTTCGATACGTCTCGAACGGTCGTACCCCCGTCGAAGGTGGGAATGTCGTCATCCACCTCGACGATGGGGCGAGGGTCATCGGCGACACGAGGCGTCACGGGGCGTGACAGGGCATCGGGCACCTGATGCACGCGCCCGGGGCGGTACTGAATGGTGAAGTCGTATTCAGCCAGACGTAGCCGCCACTGGGTGAGTCTTCCGGAACTCTCTGTGAGGGACATGAGCCACCTCAAGGCGTCGTGATCCGTTCGGACGGTGAAGTTCGTTCCTTCTACGTACGGTCGTAGTGTGCGGACGGCCCACACTACGGCGAAGCACTCGCGTTCCGTGGCGCTGTAATTGCGCTCGCTGTCGTTCAGAGAGTAGGACCAATAGCCTACGGGGCGCCAGTCGTTTGGCTGGTCGTGTTCCTGGAGCAGCGTGTAGCCAAGCTGGTAGGCACTCGCGTCCGTGTCGATCATGTACGGACGGCCGTACCGCGGTAGCGCGAGGATTGGCAGAGCGATCATACACTTGTTGAGGTTCTCGAACGCGTTCAATTGGGTCTCCGTGGGGTTGTAGAAGTCAGGATTCGCATCCTTGCGCGTCATGTCGGTCAGAGGACGCGCTATCTTCGCGAACCCCTTAACGAATCGGCGGTATACGTTGCACGCCCCGGGGAACGAGCGTACTTGCGTTAGTGTCCTCGGGAACGTGAACGTCTTGAAGGCATCGGCCGCCGTGTCCGCCACGCTTAACTTACCTGGGGAAATGACGTGCCCCAGGTAGTGTACCATCGGCTGAAAGAAGCTACACTTCTTGAGCTTGAGGGAGATTCCGGCACTCCGAAGCAAGCTCAAGACAGTGCTGAGATGCTTCGCATGTTCCGCGTGCGTACGCGAGAACAATATAACGTCATCGAGATAGAAGAGGCATGTTTGCCAGCGAACGCATGAGAGAATAATATCCAGGGCGCGTTGGAAGGTGGCCGGTGCCCCTTTTAGTCCGAACGGCATTCGCAGGTGGCGAAAAGTGCCCATGTGCGTCGTAAAGGTTGTCTTATCCCGGTCCTCCGGGGCGACCCGGATCTGCCAATACCCGGAATTGCAGTCCAACGTCGTAAAGACGTCTGCATCTCCTAACGAGTCGATGCAGTCGTCCATACGCGGCAGCGGATACGAATCCGCTGCAGTCTTCGCGCTGAGACGACGATAATCTACACAGAACCGAAGAGAGCCGTCTTTCTTCGGTACGAGCACCACCGGGGACGCCCACTCGGTGCTCGCGGGTTCGATAACTCCTGCGTTCAGCATCTTGGTGACCTCCTTCGCGACCATTTCGCGCATCGCGGGCCCCTTACGGTAGAGCATCGAGCGTATCGGCTTCGTACCCGGTTCGAGGGTAATGCTGTGCTCCGTCGCTCGGATAGTTCCGAGCGCACCGCTCTACAGACTCGAGTGCTTACGGAGCATCTCGAGTACGTGGCCACGGAGCTTGTCATCCTCGATGTATGACAAGTCAACCTCTTTTTCACAATCCATCGGTGGATTTTCGGGATCCTTATTCTGTGGGGGTACAGTACCCCCCGCCGTCGGGTGGTATAAAGGTGACCGTTCGTCCGTGTCAACCTGTCCGTCACCCGCGGTGGTCTCATCATCGGAGTTGGATCGGCCAACTCCTACCTCCCAGACTTGATCGGTCAAGTCGGTCAGGTGTAGCGCGTGCGCGATCTCCTCCGCGACCCGGCGCTCCGGCGTTAGGATCGCGAGGGGGTTTCGTTTCGCGTAGCCAACGACGGTGTGCTTTGGTAGCCGCCTTGTGCAACGCGAAAAATTCGCGACGACGGCCTCGAAGGTCTGGTGCGGTAGGACCTCGGCTACGCCGTTGGTCAACCTCACCCCGAGGCGGTGCTGAAGCGACGGCTTTGGTTCCAAGAAGACGAGTCCCTTCCCCGCGGTCGTTACGCGTACGCGAGCTTGTGACATCGCGGGGATGGTAACCCAGCGGGCAATACGGATCGCCTGCGGGGCTTCTTCGCGTACGTCAGCTCGGCTCGTATGACGGCCTTGTCGCCTGGTCGGGGGAGACGGCTCCCCCCTCCCGTCGACAATGGCAATGGAGCCACCTTGACGGAGGTCGAGCTTCTGCGCGTCGACATCGATATAACGCACGTGCGCGTCAATGAACGCGGTCCCAAGGAGAACGGGAACCGCGAGCTGGTCCGCGACGACGAACGGAACCCGGAACGTCGTGTTCCGGAGCCGGACGGCCAGCCGGACAACCGCGCTAATCTTGAGCGGGTTGCTATTCGCGCCCGCCAGCCGTGGAAGAGGCGCGTCGCGTATTACGTAACGCGTCCAGTCGGGAGGAAAGTCGGCCTTCCTCACCAGATTGTATCCCGAGCACGTATCAACGGCGATAGTGTGGGGCTGGAACGCGTTGCCCTCCGTGGCTATCGAACCGAGGACATTATATATCTTCGACGTTATCAAGCAGATGACGCCGTCGACAACCTTCGGCGCGGTCCGATTCGCGAGGTCGTTTCGCCTGGGGCGTCGGCGGCGGCTCTTTCCGCGTTCACGCGTCCTTCTTCCTTGGTCGCGGGACGTCTGTTGTTCGTTGAAGTCCGCACGACAAGTCCCGTCCTTGCGCGGTTCGCGGTCCTCCTGCAGCTTAGAGCCCACGGGGGGCCCTGGGGGCTTCTTCTCGGGCGTCGGGCATACGGAAGCCACGACGTCCCTTATTTCCTGCGCCGGAATCACGCGAGTCTCGGCGTCTTCGCGTGAGGGCGCGGGGGATATTATCGGTAAATATCCCCCGTGCCCTTGTCGGGCTCGCGGTGGCCGGTCGATGGGATATGGACAAGACGGCTCACGCGACCGCGCGAACGTAACCGTCTTTACGCGTTTTTTGAGCTACCGGAGCTGTCGGAGCTAAGCGCGTCGCTACCGATAGCTGGTGCGCCTCCGCGTCCCTCGTCGAGTGGGGGCGCGGGCGTGGTCCATCTCGGTCTCGCGGCTTGGTCGAAGTATTCGGATACTTTGAGGCCCTGATTCACCACGTCCGGACGTTATAGAATTTGCGGGGCCGCAGGTGCCGGATCTCCTTCGCGTCCCCCCTGGACAGGGCATGCGTATCCTCTGCCCAGTCCTGGAGGTACATTATCGCGTTCTGTACCCCCGGCGGGAGTCGGGAACGGTCCCGGTCTCCCCTTCCGTCTTGACGCGGATATCGTGTGTCCGCCTGGCGGAAGTCGCGTCTCCCGTGTTGGTCGAGTTCATTACGACGGTACCCGCCACCGCGGGGAGCGAAGCGGGCGCCCGCACCCGCTCGACTCGGGTACTCTTGACGAGGAAATCGGTCCTCGCGAACCGATTGCTGGAGGAGGTTGCGCATCCCAGGACGCGTCTCCATCTGGTACTTGTAATTCCTGTACGCCGTGAACATCCGTTGCTCTGGCGACAGGAAGGGACAAGTGTACATGGCATGCCCGTACGTACGGCATAGCCAACAGACGTACGCGCTACCGTCTGTGGATGCGAAAGATGCCGCGTGACGCGTCTCCTCTTCGGTTAACTTGGGGACGCTTGCCGATGTTCCATCCCCTCCTTGACGCGAAATGTCCAGCTCCTGCACCTTGTGGTCCGTACCACTTGGCAGGTGCGGAGTATGCGCGAACGCGGTGGCGAAGCTTCCGGTCGACCGCGTTGACGCCGGTGTGGGAGGTCGACCTCCCCCTTGCTCCATGCCTCGCGCGATGAGGACAAGGTCGGCCTGCCACTCATCTTCTCCAATACGGAGGGCTGTCGCGGGTGAACTTGTCGCGTTCGACCTCGATGGTCGACCCGCTTTCCCTGCCGGTTTCGGATCCGGCAGGGGTAGGCCGCGACGCGCGCGGAATGTAGTACCTCCCGCCGTCGCCATACGGCGGATGCTTGAGAGGTCTGTCTTCTGCCATCCGGGCAGTCGTTGCACCGTCTCAGCCACGGCGGCTCGGGTCGCCGGGGCTAGTCCGCGCACGAAATAATGCGCGAGTGCTTGTTCGGTGAACACCGCGGTGCACTGGAACGCGGCGGACTCCAATCGATCCGCGTACGCGTTCTCCCTCTCGTGGGGTTGCTGTCGCGCGGTCGCGACTGTATCATACGCTTCACCTAACACGTCGTCCGTGAGGTAGCGTTTGATGAACTGGTTGACGAGACCAGGCCAGCTTATGTCGTCGTGAAGCTTGTGGTACAATTCTACACTGCGACCCCCGGTGGCAGATGAGAACCGTCGAGACGGGCGGTTACTACTGTAGTAATCGTGCACGCGCCCTCTGCGAGCACAGTAGTACCTCCACGGCGTACACGTGGTACAACCGTTGGCGCCAGTCGTGGCCACGGGCACACGTGTGCCACCCATCCGGTAAGTAATTAGCAATTAGCGTTTAATGGCACAAATTAGCCAATTTAGTACAGTAGCTGGTATACAGTATGAAACAGTTACTGTAGCGGGACAGGTGTCCTGGCGTCCCACTTAGGGGTTAAGACCGGGGGCACCTGCCCCGTTCCAGTAAACGGGGGCAGACTCGCCTCCCTTTCCCTTACGGCTTTGTGCTAACTCTGTCCGGTTTTGCCTCTAAGTTTCAGGCTTGTAACCCGTGACCGGCCGTCCGGATCTAACACCACCGACCGGCTGCACGTCAGCGGCCACGTGAGGCTTCCCTCTTTTCGAGTCCTTCCGTACGGTTTGCGCTCGCGTGGGTTACCCAGCGGCGCGCGCTCCCTTACCTCTAACCCCCCTCGTTCCGAGAGGTCGGGACGAAGGTTGTTATACCACATTTTGGTACTCTTGTAGAGGGGTATAAGTACAGCGGTTGAGCCCGCACTGGATCGCCAGCGCGAGCAACTACCGATCGGATTGAAAGAGGTCGAAAATCACCGCGTCGATCGCCAGTGATCATCGACGATGAACCGTGCGGATTCCGCCGGAGAAGATACCGCCTCCGGGCGAGCAAGTACCCGCAGTGGCAGAGGCGCACAGCGCCCCCGGATCGACAATCCGGAAGCCCTGCTACGCCCGCCGTCTACCAGGGGCCAGAAGACTCCTTCCGTTTCGGACACCACCGCCGGGCTACCGGCTGGTGGGGGGAACCGCGTACAAGTACTGTACGACGCGTTACTCACGCGACTACAAACCTGGATGGAGGATTTCCTCGCTGAGGAACTACCTCAGGTCGTCCAGGTTTGCCCCGACCGAACGGCACCAAGACTGGTGGCGGAGCATGCGGACACCGCGCTCCGCGCCCTGCTGGACAAGAAGATCGCCCCCCTCGTACGCGACGAGGTGGTGGCAGCGCTCGCCGCAGAGGAGGACGAATCTCCGACTGCATTGGCTCTAAAGGGAGCTATTAGCTCCGCCGTGGCCATCCGTCTGGCCACGACATTTACCGAAACGGGAGGCGCGGTACCGCTGCCGGCGCCGCGCCGTGCAACCGTTCCGGACTCAAGCTTTAATATCGCTGATCCGATCGGCGCCATACCCGGGATTGATAGGATGGACCCTCACCCGGAGGGCAGAGCCATCTATCCCCCAACCGTTCACGGTGCTACAGGGAGGACCACAGAAAATGTCCTCCCCATACTCGTCGGTACGGGCGACCCCCGCGGGACAGACAACGGCCTGGGGCCCCCCGAGACAGAAAATCGGGACCCGTACCGGTTGAGCACAAGACGTGCACCCGGCACGCGCAGAACCGAAGCGGAATACACCCGGTATTCCGACGCAGAAGGCCTCCGTCACAGGACGGATGAAGACCGCGAGGAACGCCGCTGGCGATACCCCGATAGCCGCGAGGCACGCCACGGGCGATACCGCGATGCCGGAGGGGGAGGATACCCCTCCGATGATGACCCATCCGGTTCGGAAGACTCTCGCAGGCGGAGCCACAGGGCACGCCACGATAAAGGCCGAGACCGGCACCGGCACGACCCGTCCGACTCGGAAGACTACCACACCGAGTCGGATGAGGAGCGTCGTCGCTCGAGCAGACACCGCCGGGCTGCCCCGAAGAGCGACGAGCGACGGCCCACGGTAATCAAGCCCCTCAATGACCTGTTTACCAAGGTCGTCAACTACCAGACCTACCGCCTGGAACGGCGTAGCTCGCGCTACGACTCTACAGTAGCGCGCCACATTAACCGTTACCGGAAAAAACTGGACGTGCAGATGAGGTCCCACACGTTCAGCGGTCAGGATCCGATTGCGGTATTGGGATTCCTCGCACGCCTCAAGATGGCGTGCGACCACAACAGGATTACCGAAGGAGCCGCCGTGTGTTGCTTCCAATTCTACCTCACCGGTCAGGCTCACGCCCTACTCCAGTCCCGTCTCAATGGAAATACCATGGCGGTTGACGTGGAGCGGCGCGAGCTGCTCCGGACATACCCCCAGGTGGTCAACTTTCTGTTGCGCACCTATGCTACCGACGAGGTAATTTCCGAAGCAGCTCCAGTTTCTTGTGTCGTGGTGTTCTCATGTCACAGCATACCATCTTCTTTCCCAGAGCGCACAAAGGTGGTGATGCGGTACGGTTTTCTCCGACCGGCGGTTGAAGTCCCTATTCGTCGAGGGGTT
The DNA here is from genome assembly GCF_000350225.1 of Chondrus crispus. Taxonomy (NCBI): domain Eukaryota; phylum Rhodophyta; class Florideophyceae; order Gigartinales; family Gigartinaceae; genus Chondrus; species Chondrus crispus. Next base: position 121,030 of record NW_005178985.1, read on the forward strand.
ACTTCCCGCCACGTGCGCGCAGGTCCGCAATTACCTCGCTACGCACCCGGATGTGGATTACCAATCCGTCGCTCGCTATGCGCAAGCGATCGGGGAAACCAATCGGGCTTCCCGTCGACAGGGTATGTCCGCCATGGCGCACCGAGAGCCGTCCCGAGCGGCTAGAAGATCTGACCGCACCACAAGGACGAGGCCCGTGCTGTCGGTTGAGTCGGCATCCGACATCCCGACGGCCGGGGGATTTGCTGAAGAAGCAATCTTGGCCGTGACGGACCAAACCGCCACGCCGACCTCGATGAGCTCGGCACCAACGAGTTACTATCCGTCGCTGGCAGCCTCGACGGCGGGCGCCCCGGTTCCGCCCGCCGACCCTGGCGACGTGCGCACAGGACCGTACGGGAGGTAAGGGCAGGATCCACGCGTCCGGTTCTCCGGCGGGAGATTTCCCGGACCGCCACCGTGCCGGTTCTGCCTTGACACCACGCACCGACAAGAGGCGTGCCCCGTCGTTGCCGATGCCGGCCTGCGGGCCAAGCTTCTGGAGGCACGAGAGGCCAACTACCAGAAGCTACGCATCCGGAAGTGCCTCCGCCCGGGATCCCCGTTCAACCGCCAGGGACCGTCCGCTTGGAGAAACCAGCGTCCGACGGCCCCCGCGGGCGTGAACGTGGTAGAAGAGCCGCACCACGGCCCTACCGAAGACCACGTGGCGCAAGCCGCGTACGAAATCCGCGAGGACTTGCTGCTGACGGGGGAAGCCGGGGAGGACGCGTAGAGGCGACGACGTCTCTCCCCGTGCCCAGCCTCAGAAGCTTAGTCACCCCCGATCCGGCTGCGCCAGTGGAAGCGCAGCCGGGTACCCGAACGGAAGTCCAGGCCATCTGCTTCTTCAAGAAGCAGAATTACAAGATCTCCGCGACGGTTGGTCAGAAGCAGGCGTTGATGGTCGCCATCACGCCAGTGATTGACTCAGGAGCCGGCCCGAACCTCATCCATTTACGGTGTGTCGCTGAGTCGTGGCGACCATCGATAAAACCGGTTCGGAGCCCAGCGCTCATCGACGCGTCAAACCGCGCGATGAAGGCACTAGGGGAAATCCCCCTGCTCGTCCGAATCGGTGAGTTTGTGGCGCGCGTCCCGTTCCTGGTAGTCACGAGCCTCGCCGTGGACTGTATCCTCGGTACGATCTTCCTGGATCGCCACGTCAAGGCGATCCTCCTACCGCAACGGAAGGTCGTGTTCCACGACGCGCCACCCGTGGCGTTGGTCGGAACAACCCCCTCGAGGCACAACCGCAAGATGGCCTCGAGGAGCACTGCACAACAACTACCGCCGTCGGATAAACCCGAACGGAAGCAGGTGGCGTTCCCCGCCAACACACCGTCACGGAAGATCCGCCTCGTCAGAGGGGTGACAATTCCCCCGATGACGCAAGCCATGGTGAGGGTCGCCAGGCCGGTGGGGGGACTGTGTTTTTTACAGAACTCCCCAAAAACCGCGCACAGGAATTTGACCCTCATAGCACAGGGGGTCATGGATGTTGTCTCCGAAAAACCGTTCTCGGTAATGCTCAGCAATTTTGGGCACCGCTCGGTTCACATCCCGAAACATACCGTAGTCGGACTGGCTCTTCCGTCGCCCACTCACATCCTGACCCTTGGCGACTCGGCCGCGGAAGCGGCCGAAGCTAAGGAAGGGGGAGGGATATTTAATTCCAACCTCTCAACCGCAAAGGATGGCGCGGAAGAAGCCGCCGACAACCGTACGGACAAAGGCGGGGCTGAACAAGCCACGCTGCCTAAGGCGCACCTCGGGGCGGTTGGAACGGATAAACCCGAAGACACCGCCGCCCCTGAGGAGGACCCCAACGCCTGGCAGGAGGACGTCCACATCAGTTGCGAGGACGAGGAGGTACGCTCGGAGATCCTCGAGGTACTGTCCGAATTCAAGGACATGTGGACGGGCCGTCTGGGAAAAATCGGGGCCACGAAGCACCGGATTGAGCTCAAGCCCGGTGCTCGCCCGATTTACCAGGCGCCTTACCGCGCCGGACCAACCGCACGGGAAAAGGAGAAAACGGAGATCGACTGCATGCTCCGGGCAGGGGTAATCGAACCGGCCACGGCCGAATGGGCAAGCCCCGTGGTATTCGTCCCTAAAAAGGATGGTATCATGCGGTTATGTGTCGACTACAGAAAGCTCAACGCAGTCACCGTTCGGGATTCATATCCGTTGCCGAGGATAGACGAGTGCATCGATTCCCTCGGCGACGCTACTGTCTTTACCACGCTGGATTGCAACAGCGGGTATTGGCAAGTAGAAATCGCCGAGAAGGACCGCGAGACGACGTTCGCGTCGCACTGCGGGTTGTACCGTTTCCTCCGCATGCCGTTCGGTTTGAAGAACGCCCCCGCGACCTTTCAGCGGGCCGTCGACATCATACTGTCGCGGGTAAAATGGGAAACCGCTCTGGTCTACCTGTATGATGTTATCATCTACTCCAAGACCGTAACGGAACACGTCGCGCACGTCCGCGAGGTTCTACGCCTACTGCGGGACGCGGGCGTGTCGCTGAAGCTGTCGAGGTGCGTCTTCTTCGACACCTCGGTCACCTACCTGGGACACGTGATTCGACCAGGCAGGTCGGAGGTCGAGCGCCGCAACGTGGTCGCCATCGAGTGCGCTCGACCTCCCCAGAACCAAACGGAATTGCAGTCATTCTTAGGAATGTGCAACGTGTACCGTCGGTTCGTGAAGGGCTTCGCAAAAATAGCCGCTCCGCTAAACCGGAAGACGGGGAAAAATCGACCCTTCGAGCTTGAGGTTCTTACCGATGAGGAATACGAGGCGTTCGCGGAACTCAAGAAGCGCCTCGTATCCCAACCGATCCTCGCTCTACCCCGTTACGGAAAGAAATACACCCTAGACACGGACGCTTGCGCGTACCAGGTAGGCTGTGCCCTATTACAGGAGCAACCGGACGGCGACCGCCGACCGATAGGTTATTGGAGCCGCGCTCTCACGGACGCGGAGAGGAACTACACCACTACCGAGAAGGAATGCCTCGCCGTCGTATGGAGTATTCTCACGCTTCGAATACGTTCGACCTCCATACGGATCATGAGGCCCTCCGCTGGGTTCTCAACCTGGCGGATAGCTCCGGCCGGCTAGCGCGCTGGCGTCTCCGCCTAGCCGAGTACGACTACGACGTACAGTACTGGCCGGGTATTAAGCACCAACTTGCAGATGGTGTATCACGCCTCCGAGTTGACGGCGCAACCTCCGAACCGGTTGACAACGAGGTCCCGTGTTTCGCGGTACAATGGCGAGAGGAGGAGCATAACCCCTGCCAAGGTACCGTACACTGGGAGACCCCCGTCGACCCGGGGAGAGCTGAGCACGCGTTCGCGGTTATACCCGAAGAACGCGACGTCTCATCCGTAACGGTGGAAGAGTTCCTTCGGGAACAGGCCGAGGACCCCTTCTGTAGGGCGGCCGCCGGGACTGTGGAGAACCCGGACTCGCGGTACGACGTTGACCGATACGGGTTCGTCGTCCGCAAGTCCCCCCTCGATGGGACCCTGAAGCGGGTTGTACCGAAGCGGCTCCGGACGAAGATATTGTACCTCGCCCACCATCCCCGCCTAGCCGGACACCCGGGCGGTACGAGGATGTACTATACCCTCCGGCGGGAATATTATTGGCCTCATATGGCCCACGACGCCTTCAGTACCGAACGGAACTGCGCGTCATGCGCTGCCACCCGGGGAACCCTGGTGAGGCACCAGAAGGATCTCAAGCTCTTCCCAGCGGCAGGACCGCTGGATTTCGTCGCCATGGACCTGCTGGGTCCTTTACCGAAGACGGCGCACGGGAATCGCAACGTGCTCGTCATGACCGACCGGTTTACGGAGCTGACGCGCAGCATCCCGTTACGGACAACCACCGCGTCGGTCGTGGCAAACGCCTTCCTGGACAATTGGGTCTACGCATACGGCGCACCTCGTTATGTGCTAACCGATAACGGACCACAATTTGCCGCCAAGTTCTTCGACGCGGTGTGCGCCTTGCTGGGGGTGAGGCACTACCTTACTACCGCCTATCACTCCCAGACAAATGGGCAAACCGAACGGTTCAACCGTACCCTGGTACAGCGCCTCCGACATTATGTCGCGGAGCATCAGAGGGACTGGGACGAATACATCCAGCCCCTGACCTTCGCGTATAACACGCAGGTCCACCGGTCGACGGAGACAACCCCGTTCGACCTGGTGCTGACGCGACCACCGTCCGGTTTGGCCCTACCTGGTACTGTACCGCAGGATGCCATCTCCAACACGGAAGATCCGAGGACCTCGGTACAGTACAAGCGCGCGACGCTGCGTAAACTCCGCGACGCCCTTGAGCGCAAGCGCGTGAAACTAACCGCGGCGCAAAGGCAGTACAAGGCCGACTTCGATAAGAAGGTGCGTTTCCGCCCGGTCATCGAGGCGGAAGACCTGGTCTATGTCGACCGCCCACCTCGGCCATTGACAAGTACCGAACGGGGAGACCTGCCAAGCAATGACGGGGGACCCTCCGTCAAGTTTTTGCCGAAGACGGAAGGCCCGTTTCGGGTCCGATCCGCTCAGGAGACCACAGTGGTCGTCGATCAAGACGGGGTCTCAAACCGCGTGAGCATCGACCGGATAACCCGGATGCCACGGGAACCCCGCGACGTCACTGCCGCCGCCCCGACCCAGCCCCGCTGCGGACGGAGAACTCGAACCCGCCGCGGAGTATGTGATCGACCATCTGGTCGGTCACCGGGAGAACCGCACAGGAACCCAGTACAAGGTCCGCTGGTATGGCTATGCCCCAGCGGACGATACCTGGGAACCCGCGGAGGGACTCCCCAGGCCTTTATAGACCGCTTCTGGCGCACGCGGGCGGCAGCACGCCACCGCTAACACCGCACTGGGCAACTCAGCGCGGGACTGGACGATCCCGCCGTGGACCTCCCCCGCGCGGCGGCCAATCGCCACAGACGCACGCCGAACCCCGCGTGCGCCACTGCAAACCCCGCGCGGGAAGACCCGGCGCAGGAGGGGGCGAGGTCGCCGCAGACGCACGCGGAACCCCGCGTGCGCCAGTGCCCACCCCGCGCCGGAAGACCCGGCGCAGGAGGGGGCGAGGTCGCCACAGACGCACGCAGAACCCCGCGTGCGTCACCGCAAACCCCGCGCCGGAAGACCCGGCGCAGGAAGGGGCTGACCAGCCGGCAGGACGACACGACGCCGCGGTGGTCAAACGGCGCGGCACCCCGGTGCACACTCGCTGCCGAGGGGCGGAACCCAGCGCGTAAGTACTGTATGGGGGCGACCTCGCCGAGGCTCCCAGGCACCGCGGACCACGAGGTGCGCGGCCGGCATACACCGCCCGGCACGTGTGGCCGCTGGACCACAGCGGCGGTTCAAGACGCCTCCGATCCCCGGGGAGTACCCAATCGGAGTTCGTCAATGCGCTGGAAAAGCCACCCGCCGCGAGACGGTAAAATCCGGCCTAAAATTACCTACCGGACGGGCGCCCTCCGATGTCGCGGGGGCAGCTGGAGGACCCTCCACGCGACCACATGGTACACCCACCGCGCGGGGTCTCGCCGGCATGAGCCAGAGGGTAACCCGGCCGCCATGATGACGACCGGCGCGGAGAGACCACAGTACCGAGCGGGAAGGGCGGTGAAGGAGCGTAAGAAGAAGGAGAACAGGGGGCAATTTACTGGACTGGATGGGACCTGGTCCCCGGAGGCGGTTCGCTACTCTCCCCGCCTCCCCCACGGGCATCACTCACGGCGATGGCGCTTGGCAGAGGGCTCCGCTCCCTGCACCGCCGCGCTGGCGGAATCAGCATCAACTGCACCGTACGGTCTTTTTGCGGACACCTGTTCGCTCAAGACGGCGAGGTGGTCCTGTGCCGCACGGATCGGCGCCATCGTCTCACCGCGCAGAAGATCCTCGCCGGTGTGGCGTTGGCGGATGGCGAACTGCAGGCCGGCCACTCGCGCCCTGAGCTGAGTCGCCTCGACCAGCCAGGCGCGCGCGGACTCCAAAGCCGCCGCGAGGGTGGTCGGTGCAGTGACGCCCGCGTAGCCGCACTCTATCTGCAGAGCGCGCAGGGCGGCCTGCGCGTCCGGGACCAAGACGGGGGCTTCGTTCGCTGGTGCCACCACCGGAGCTCCATCGGCCGCCACCGAGGGGGTCTGCGTCCCCGTCGCGGTCATTTCGCTGACGGGGAAGACGGCGGAGCCCGGCACCGATCCGGTAGCTACGGCAGGGAGGTTATCCCCCGCGGGCTCGACAGTAGGAACCTCGCGAGGGGCCCCCACTGGGGCGGGGTCCGTGACCGGCACTTCCATGGCCGGCGTCTCCGTGGCCGGCGGTGGCGACTCCGCAGTGGTCGCGCCGCCCACCCTAGGGGGCGTCGACAGACCGACTGGAAGGCCCTCTCCGAGGGCGGTGTCACCCGGCATCGGTGGGACCGGTGGGGTCGACACGGGCAAAGACTCCACGGACGGTTCGGCGGGAGTCCCGGCGGAGGCAACCGCGGCACCCCACCCGTCAGCGGAGGCGATGGCCGCACCGTACGACGGCAACCCGTCGTCCGGGAGGGGGTCGAACCAGTTGTCGGCCTCCGCCGACGTACCATCCCAATGCGGCATCCGCAAGGAGCAGCCGCAGGCCCAACTGTACCACACGAAGTCTCCGCGCTCTAGAAGAGACCAGTCCAACCGTTCGGAAAAATCGAGGATGGCCTCGGCGCCAACCGGGTCGAACTACGTCCCCTCGAGAATGGCGGCCACACCGACCGATCGGATGAGCTGCAGAAGCCCCGCCGACAACCGGAAGAGGGAAACTCGCTCGCCGGGTTCGTTCCCGTTCCGGCTCGCCAGGCGAGGGTCCGGACACTTGGTGAAGAACGGGAGGCCGTCCCGTGCGGCGTGTAGGAAACACAGCAACGCCAGGACTGCCCACTCCGAGAGCAAGATGGCGTCGATCAGTCGACGCATCCCGGGCGTCGCCTCTCGGCCGAAGGAACCGTCCGGCATCCACCGCGCTGCAGCATATGCCAGCACGCTGGGGGTGGGGACGCAGAGGAACTGTGGAGTCTCCAGATTGCTCCAACCGTCCGGTAGGGCTGGGTATAGCCGCCCCTAGCGCCCGTGGGCACGGCGAAGAACTCCGTCGTGTGCCACATATGGAAGTAGGCATCGGCGCGGCTACACCGCAGCCGGCTCTCCTTGGCGGAATTCTCGCCCCACCGTACACCGTCGGCCACACTGTACCACCGGTCGAACGGGCGGGGGAATGCCACCAACTGCACGTGGGGCTTAGGATCCACGTCCCCGCCGAACCTCTCGAAGAGGTCGAACAACCGCGAATGGTACTGGTCCTCACCCGCACAACGGATGTACAGAAGATCCGAACGGGAATCCGCCATTACGCGGTGGGGCACGTGGACCTAGCGGGTCCTCCAAGCGGCCAAGCGGTTGTCTTGGCGGATTCGTCCGCGAGAGGAGGGCGTGCGGATACCCCGCCGCCTGGGGATGGCCCCAAACCGAGCGGCATCGGGGAAGGCCGTTCCGATGTAAGCCTCGACGGACATCGGCGGCTGTGCCTGTGAGGGGTTGCGACCACCCCGGGGAATGTGGTGGTCTAAGTCGTCCCCGGGCAACAAACTCCGAACGGCACGAACACCCGTCCGGAGCCAGCCGGATGGCGGAGCCTCTGTCGCCGGGGGCGTGGTCGCGTACGGGTCCGGCGGTACCGGGCGGTCACCCGCCCCGGCCGCCGTCTGCCCCGTGGCTACAACCCAGTCGGGAGACCGTCTCAGTACGGTCATCTCACCGACTTGGAGAGCCGGGGCTGAGCGCGGAGGGCGCGGCAGGGGACCCTGGACGGCGGGAGGTTTGCGCGAGGGGGGAACCCCCGCGCCCGAAGCCCGCACCCGCGGGGCTGCGATGCTTGCCGCGGGTTGACTCACGGGGCCCGCCGCCAGCGCCGGGTGAAAGGTAGGGACCGGCGCGGCCGGCACCGTAGGGAGCTGAGCCCGAGGATGGTGACCCCGCTCGGACGGTCGGTTGTCCATGCGGAAGGAAGACAGGGGGAGGGAACGAGATGTGGAGGTGGAGAAAGTGGGGTGCGTAGTGTGGGGTGATGTGGGAGAAAAGGAAAGCGTGAGGGGACCCAGTGCCGCGCCAGGGGATCCGACGCGGTTAAATACCAAAAACTCCATGGGCTCCCCTATGGAGTTGGCCGTAGTCCGCCCGCGCCCCCGTGGTCGGCGCGGACTTCTCCGTACGGATGGGACACCCTGCAAGCCGGTCATGTCAACCCCCGGCCGAGACGAGGACGTGTCGCGAAGTAAGGAAGGGGGTCTGTTGTACAATTCCACACCGCGACCCCCGGTGGCAGATGAGAACCGTCGAGACGGGCGGTTACTACTGTAGTAATCGTGCACGCGCCCTCTGCGAGCATAGTAGTACCTCCACGGCGTACAGTGGTACAACCGTTGGCGCCAGTCGTGGCCACGAGCACACGTGTGCGACCCATACGGTAAGTAATTAACAATTAGCGTTTAACAGCGGCGCGCGCTCCCTTACCTCTAACCCCCCTCGTTCCGAGTGGTCGGGACGAAGGTAGTTATACCACAAAGCTGGCCAGCGCGTAGTCCGCGCATGGTATAACTCGTATACAAGCTTTCCGCGTCGCGTTCAAGAAAATGCGCGAAGACGCGGCCGGCAACACCTTCGGTTAGGTGTTGCGCGTTGAAGGTGATACGTATTTCCTTCAGGAACGGTAGTAACTGAATCGCGTCAGTGCCGTCGAAGCTGCGCATCGTGGGTCGAATCCCACGACAGCGCTGGACGTACTTCGCGATCCGTCCCGCGTCTCCCGAGGTAACGAGCCTCGACGTATTGTCCAACCGATACATGCGGTAGTTCGCGACATCGCTGAACTCCTGTATCATGGTATGGACGGGCTCGACCCCGGGTGCCGCGGGTCCCAACGTCCCGAAAGGGGTGACGGGTAGCGCTCGGATATCGACCGGACCGGGATGCGCGGTGAGGTCCACCGGCTGGTAGCCGCCCCAGCGAGGATCGAAAGAGAGAATTGGTTCTCTTGATCCGCGGGCGGCTCCTCCACGGTCCTGGTCGTCCGCGTACGGTACGCGTCTCATCCCCCGTATGTCTCCGGCGACATACGGGAGGGCTTGTGTTTCGGACGCGACATTCGCGTCCATTGGTGGTCTTGGGCCATCCGCGCACCGACTGGATCCGGGCACCAGTCGGTCGGAACTCCGGCGCATCTGACGCGATCGGGGAAACAGTGGCACCGGGCCCTCTCGTAGGGGCTCCAGGCGACCTGTTGGTCGGGTTCTGTTCCACCTCGCGAGCGCGTCTCTACGTCGAATTGAGTTCCGCGGCCATATGAACAAACGCGCGTATTTGCTCCGCGGACGGGAAGGGTTGTGCGTCAGGTGGTCTTGATGAGGCCGACCTCTCAGGGCGTCCTTCTCTGTCCTCGACGGAGAATCAAGACGCGAATCCTCGACGAGCGTTAGCCGACTCTGTAGCTGGTCGACTAGTGCTCGGAGGTTCTCCAAAGATTGGGAGACGTGGTCGAACCTTCCTTCGCGAAGCGAGCGTAGCTCTTCCATACAGCGCGAATACACCGCGTCCGAGACGTCCATTCGAAGCGAGGTCCGGACGTCCTCGATGTATTCCGCGATCTTGTCGTACATCGCGCGAGCGCGTCCTTCTGAAAACCCAGGCGACGGTTCGCGGTCGGTAGGACCTGCGGCGGCGCCGCCGAAGGGGGCGCGCAGCGCGCCTGACTCGGAGGCGCGGCGCGCGGTTGACTCCATATTCGCCGGTTCCGTCTGAATCGAGTTCGCGGTTCCTTCTTCCATTTTGACGCGCGCGGACGCGGATCCGAACGATATTCTTCTCGCGATAATGGCGTGGCCTTCTAGGTCGGGAGACCACTGTAGTATTACACCCCCCAACGGAGAGGGGTGTATACTTAGCTCGACGTAGACCCCGTACGAGGGGCGAGAAGACGGGGAGAACACACAGCTAACGAGACAGGGAAGCGGGCCCTGGTAGCGTGGTAGAGCGGGACGGTCGGGGACGACCGTACGCGCGGGCCGATCTACGCCTCGACCCCCCGGAGCAGCGCTGGGTAACGTACCAGCGCTGACGGGCGGAGGCGGATCTAGGCTCGCTCGCGTACGCGGCTGTCCCCTACCCACTTTGTCCCGGTTAACGCGCGCGAAGGCGGATCGCGCTCGTCAGTTAAGCTGGAAGACGGACCTAGGCGGTAGGTCGTGGACAAGTCCGTGCTTGTCCACCTACCCCGCCGCCGGTCGCGCTCGTATTTAATGTATACAATGCGTCTATCATAATACTACAGTACCGGTATGCTGTAGTAACTTACTGTAGCGCGGGTCGTCCCACGCTGTAATGCTATCAGCCGTCGGGGCTGACAGCACACGTGTGAGACGCGTACTGTGCGCGCGGTGGTACGCGCCTCCTACACGTGTACGCGTGTGGTCCTGCGTCCTCCGTACACGTGGGGGTACACGTGTGCGCGGGTGTGGTTCGTATTGATCTGATCTAAATCTAATCGCGAACCGCCGTTATGCCACAAACTTCACGTACTGCAGCAACAGCCAGACGCAGGAAAAAGCTTTTTCCCGGATTTTTAAGCTTCCCCGACCCATCAGTCCAATCGTAGCACGTGATGCGTTCCATTTTATGCTGCTCCCAACGGGTGGTCCAGGCCCTCTTAATTTTTTGGATCACGAAGGAATCACATGGCTGAACGAGATGTGTGGCGTTCTTGGGGAAATACCTGATTTCAGTCCTAATAGTATTAGCAGCAGCAGCCAATGCTGTTGTATAATTATGACCACTGCAATTATCGACGTACAAAATCCGTTTCCCCTCGTGTGGTAAAGGATTGATAATGCGACGTTCTGAAAGCCATTCAGGCATAACCACAGTGTCCATCCAGCCCTTTGGTCCAGTTCGATAAGCAACACCCGGTACATCATCCGGCACCCCTCTGATAGGATAGCTTCGTAAATCATTTCTAAAACCCATAAACGGACCCTCGATAATCGCATCCCGTCCCCCAGAAATTCTGACCACCATTGTCATCACCTCTCCGCCCAAGACCACATCGGCGTACTTCACCTCACTCTCTCCTGAGAAACCGAGCGTCCTCCCATTATCAAGGTTGATGACAAAGTGGGTTTCGTCTGCGTTTTCCACATCAACCTCATCGAGTTCTCCGTTCCGAAACTGGCGAGCCAAAACTCCCAAATGGAACGCCACTTCCTTTTCAATAAACAACTCCTTCGCAGGCGAAGTTTGAAGTTTCCCTGTGAGCGCAAGACTCACAATCTGAAAACGCTCGCAACAGGACTGTATCCAACGGTCTGAGATCATAGTCAGGATTGTGTTTCCCGATTTCGGATCGACGAAGCTCGGGCAGTATGCGTCACTTTTGCTTGTGGAAATGAGGTGCAAGGCCAAATATTTCATTGTCTTCATGTTAAACTTCACCCCTAGTTTTCGCAGTCGATCAAACTCGAGATCGAGATCTTGATGAACTGCCTGAACCCATGCCGCGCGTTTGCGACCGCGACCTGCCCTGACTTTTGAGTAAACCCGTTTGAATCCACACTTCGTAACACGGGTAATTGACAAACTGCAACCACGGCTTATTATTTCCCCACTTTGGTTGAGATACTCAGCTTTGTTTTTCAACAACCTCGAGGGCTTCAGGATGTTGGCATTTGTGGTACCACGGAACAATGCGGGAAAGTTGCGCACTGCTTTTTGCGGGGAGATGTTTGTCCCCCTCCACCGAGGAAGTGAATATCATCCATTTGACAATTTTTGTACGATCAGCTCGCGTGAGTACATGCTGCAGTGGCCGCTTTCTCCCAAGAACGGGTTCGGTATGCGAGGTACAGGGAGTTGGAACCAATGGATGAGTTTGAGGGGCCACAGTGGTGGATGATGGGATGCTACGACTTCGTTGCGCCTGCCGTTGAAACGCGGCGATAATTGGTGAAGCAGAAAAGGGCATGACAGGCAAAGCAGCCTTGAAGTGGTCACAATGCTGGGAAGTCACGATAGGAAAGGATCTGTTGTATGCCGACTTATTGTGATAGCAGCGATTTCGTCGTCGCCTAACACGTTACAGTACGTGCTTCCATCACCGAACCACAGAAGCGATCCTGCGATTGACCTGCCTCAACAATTAAATCAGTAAAGTTTGGGGTTACACTAATATTATTGAAACCGTATTTGGTGTGTGTGTCACTATTTCTATTTTGGTTTCGCAGCAATGCACACATATTAGGCACACTTTCAGTATTTGACGTAGTTTCACTAATTGTTCACTTACACTATTTGCAGTAACTGGGTGTACCACCCCTTGTACTGGATGACCGTCACGGCTGCCGAAAGATCCAATCACTGCACAACACGTTTGAATTTGCCCTCTAACCAGTAGTGTGTTGCGCCTAGTGTCCAGGTGACAAATGGCCTCATATGAGGCCAGTTTTTAGGCGGGCTTTTGCAATTCGAATAATTGTAGAAATTTATCGCTACTGTAGTGAAAAGCTTACGACTAGAGTACTAAACGTTGGCAAACCAGAAAACATTCAATTCCGTATGTCAGTCTTCCCTAATCAACACTTTCGTCTTCCTCTTCTCAAAATTTCTTCAAAATGGTGAGCGTCAATGATCCTCGAATTATTGCAGGTGACCGCGTCCACACTCGTGCAAGACTGCTCACAGCTCAGAGTAAATGTCGTCGCATGTATTGAGCCTCCTGGAAGATCAAGTTGGTCATGGGAACTGTCATTAGCATGAAAACTGACAAAGTGAAGGGTCGTAGTGTCACTTCAGTCAGGGCTAAATGGGAATTATCAGATGGCGTCAAGGAAGTCACGCTTTGCATAGCTAACATCAAGGCTGGTGAATTGATGGACCTGATCGATGACGGTCCTGAAGATCATATCCATCAAGAAACTGAACATTATGCGCAACCGGAGCCTACAGAGGACCGCGTGACGCCACTGGAAGCAGCACTCAGCCTGCGTACGAGAATCTCCGAGAGTGACGAAATGGATTCCCAAGATGGCCTCATGAATGTCCACGGCCGGGCCTGGAAGCGTGAGGAAGTCACGATGCATTTAAATGGTATGATACCGCCGAGAAGATGGAAGGTGATTGGACCGATTGATGAGATTATATCCCGTGGTCACAGTCCATCTCAAATGCATCCCATGGACTAATTCATGTGGATGTTCCCACAGGAGCACTTGGCATTAATGGTTTCCTACACCAACGATGCAATGGAATCAAGGGGACTTCGCTTGACTACAAGAGGTGAAATTCTGAAGTTTTTCGGGGTGCTAATCCTTATGAGTCGGATTGAATTCAGCACCAGAAGGTCTCTTTGGAGCTCACAGGAAACCAGCAAATATCTCCCGCAACCTCAATTCGGAAACATTATCTCCCGCAGAAGATTCGAGGAGCTTCGTCAGAATGTAATGTTCAGCTTTCCAGCCGACTCAAATGACAGATGGGGTATGATCAGGGACTTCATGGTCGCAATCAATGATCACAGAGCATCACATGTGATTCCATCACAGAACATCTGCGTTGATGAGAGTATGTCACGCTGGTATGGACTTGGAGGAGATTGGATTGAAACCGGTCTTCCTCATTATGTGGCCATGGACCGAAAACCCGAGAATGGCTGTGAGTTGAAGACTGCTGCATGTGGAAAAAGTGGAATCATAATAAGAATTGAGAACGTCGTCTCAGCTGAGGAGACTTCTTAAAAGGATTTTGAAAGTGACCACTTACACGGAACTGCAGTGACTTTGAGGTTGTTACAGCCATGGTTTCACACCAATCGTGTTGTCTGCGCGGATTCGTACTTTGCTTCTGTCCACACGGCTGAATCACTTTATGAGAAAGGTCTTAGATTCACAGGTGTAGTGAAGACATCTACCAAGAAATATCCGATGAAATATCTATCTCATCTAGAGATTGCTGAAAAGGGAGAGCACGTCACACTAGTTTCGAAGCCGGTGGCCGGGCCTCATCTCATGGCAGTGATGTGGGTGGACCGAGACCGCAGATACTTTATTAGTTCTGTCGGAACATCCAACGAAGGAACTCCAATATACCGCGAGAGATGGCGTACACGTCATGGCGTGAAAAGAAAAGAGGAATTGTCTATCCGTATTCCTTCAGTCTGTGAGCAGTATTATGAAACTTGCTCTCAGATTGACGGCCACAACAGATCTCGTCAGGATGATCTCGGCTTGGAAAAGAAGTTCGAAGTCAAGGAGTGGTCTATGCGTGTCAACATTTCTTTATTGGCAATTTGCATTGTGGATGCATGGAAACTGTATGCAGGTGCAAAAGGAGATGGTTCTAAGATGTCTCCAAATCAGTTTTATTGTGAACTTGCTGACCAGTTGATTGATAACAAGTATGATCGTATATCGTTACGTCAGCGAGAATCAAACAGTGCTGTTGAAGATGAAGATGTTGGGTTTGGCAGTGGAATTGGTACTCACCTAACTCCAACCACTCGCAAGCGGAAAAGCGCATCCGGCGAAGAGACTTGTGCTCTTTATCAATCCAGGTGCAATATTTGCAAAGGTACAAAAAAGTCAAAGTTTATTTGCTCAGCCTGCAAGATATATTTTGACAAAAAAGTATACCTTTGTCATCACCAGACTGGGCGTGACTGTTTTAAGAAACATGTCGACGAACGTCACGATCTTACTTACAAAGGGAAGTAGTACTAGTGCTTAAAGCGTTCTCGGCCATTAAAACTGACTAAATGGGTCAGCATTTGAGTAAAATAGAGCAAAAAGAGATAAAAAACTCCTTTTGCCCCCTACGGTTCTATCATGCGTCTAAAGACTTTCTTGGAAGACCTGCAGCCGTATCGGAATGCCCCTTCATGAGATGTCACCGTATTCAATCTCATGTTCGAGTGGGCGCTATAACGCGTCCTGGGCTGCAGGTCACGAACAAGAACCATCGAGATCCCCGAAGGGATTTTGCGACCACTAAAGTGCTCCGCGAGGAGTTGAACCCCGGCCTCTAAGACTCAGCGATGCTTGCAGACCACTGAGCTGGCTTGTCAGTTACTAACTAGTCGTTTGTAGTTGTCTTTATAGTTGTTCAAAGTTCTACTTCGTAAAAATTGTGCTCCTTTTGTTCTATACTTGCGAAAATCTTAAATTTTGTTTAAAGTTTACGGTAGAGCATTTGACCTCATATGAGGCAAATTGCCGGTCGTCTAGACACTAGAATCGTTATCTCCAAACGCTAAATTTCTCATATTTAACCTCGAAATATAACTAAACCAGTAGGGGTGCTCTTAGATGCCGCTTTCACATGTTTTCATGCGCGACGGACGGACGGCTGCATAACACCTGGACTCGTGTGACACGTAGCACTTTTCGTGTTCGTACGTCTGGCCGGCATTTAATGGGAGGATGGCATTAGCAAATATGGCACTAATGAGAGTCCCCCCCTTTACCAGACTTCCTTTTGTTGCGGGCAGGTACCTTGCTGGAGGTCCGGCCCTGAGGGCCGTTCCTAACGAAGAGTTCGGTGTGCTAGCACGCGAGCACCCTGATATTTGGCATGAATGGATTGGTTGAACGGGAGTAAAAGCATTTCCAATAATTTTTTCAACTAATACATTCATGCCAAGTTTCAGGGTGCTTGCGTGTTAGCACACCGAACTCTTCGTTAGGAACGGCCCTCAGTCCGAAAAACTCGTGGGATTTTTCAAACTCGGGTTTACTTCACGTCCAGCGAGTTTGTGGGCAAATGGAAAAAAATAACGGCAGATTGTGAACAATCTGCCTAAACACTGCAGCCAATCCCTATCACCCAGCAACGCATCGCGATTTCCCCTCTCTAATTTATGTCAGTAGAAGTATGAGTACCTTCAGATAATACGTGTGCCGATGGTGGGAGCCTGACCAACCACATCGTTCGTTGTGTGAAGCATCTCATTCAAACTGCTCGTTTTCTCAGTTGTGACCCCTGTCGTCTTTAAACTGTCTGGCTCTATGCAGTGCTGCGTTTCCCTCACAACATGCTGCCATCATGTTTCTTTTCAAGTATAAACGAACATATTTCCTCACCAGTGGGCGACTCCGAAAAATATAAATTGTGTACACACAAATTTCCTTGTGTATGTTCGTCGTATTTTGTGCCTTGGCACGGAAATGCATGTGAACAAAAATTTGTGTAAGACACATTTAATGCCAATTCACCCTCAGTGAGGTGTCAGCACGCCGGCGGACGGATTGCGGTACCCCCTTCACGCCCTATCCTATGATACTGACGAAGGAGCCGCCGGCTTGGGGACAAATATCGGGTGCCGGCTCCTCGTCAGAGTCGGCAACATGAGCCATGTAGACGTTGGGCTGCGGGGTTGGACAGCGGCTGATACGACGGAGGGAAAGTGTGGAGGGAGGCCAGATCGAAATAGGAATGAGGTTGCCGAGGGGTGGGATGGGTTGATCGGACAGATCGCAGAGAAATATTTGAGCACATGGTATGATATAGGGTGGTATAGGTGGGTGCGGATGTGCGTTTGTGTCTGTGCACAAACAATTACATCGGGAGGGGAACGAAGAGCAAATCGGCGGTTTGTGTATGCACAAACACCTCCGACTCAATCAAAATCGGCGGATTTGCGCATACACAAAATGTGTTTTTATGTTTTTCGGAGTCGCCCAGTTATTGTAGGAGATCTAAGAGCAAGTGCAACAAGCGCTACCGCAGCGACGGCAGCGATGGCCGGTGTTCTCGGAGCCATCTCTATCAAGGATGGACCCTTCCCTACTACCGACTACCGAGCTAAGATGGACATGATTCATACACCACTGCACTGATCCCCCACGCATTCATCTCTACTAACAACTACATTCGCGGCAGTAGAGCCGCTCATGCTACCGTGCTTATCCAGTATAAATACCAAGCTCTGTCCCCACACATCTTCTTGAAGTTCCCACCATCCAACCACCCACCATTCAACCACTTACCATCAAACTATATTTCAGCGAATCTATCCACTGAGCCAAACTCTCAACATGGCCTTTCTCGACCACATCACCATAGAAGACACGCCCGCTGGGACTGCTGTACGCAACTATCTCGAAGGACAAAATGCTCGCAATAAGGAAATGCTCGTCTCTTCCATGTCAGAAGACGTCATCCTCTATGGGAAGATATTCAAGGTGTCCGGTCGCGACGCCGTTGTCGCCACATTTTTGGATTTCCTCACTAACATGGTCGTCTCCATGCGCATCGAGGCTGTTACACGGGTCGAAGGTTCCGACCAGTTCATCGTTTTGTTCAATGCTTTGATCAAGGGGAACGAAAAGGAAATGCCAATCGTTGATCTGCTCCGTACCAAGGATGGTAAGATTAATCGTGTAGATGATTGCTTCGATGTGAACAAGGTGCCCAAGTAGATCCCAGCAGGGGCTGAATAGGCTTCTAGTATGTGACAACGCAGATCTCTTTCTTTGCTCAGTAAAATTCGTTGTCTCGTTCTTTGAATCACTCGCATGTTCATTTCGACGTTTAGTTCGCAAAGTATGTGTGAAGTATCGATCAGTCCCTTACAGCGACTGTGCGTTAATTTTGGTGTCTATGTACAGCTGAATTGTTTTAGGCTTCACTGATTCTTGTCTGAGAATTCTCTTTGCTCAGGACTTGCTTGTAAAAGGAAAATTGTAGAAAGGTGATCTTGTAAACTTCACACGCTGAGTTTCCCAAGCCTTGCACGGCCTGTTCGTTATGCGAATTGTTTTGGAATCCAAACGATTCAATCCGCGCATAAGTCGGTGATTGGCACATTGTGATGCTGTCATGCTTGGTTTGTTTTCCATATTTCTGTCGTTGAATCTTTTTGAAGGCTCACATGACCACGGCAATTGACCGAGATAACGGACGCATCAGCGAGCTCAAGCGGGTTTAACAAGCTCACTATGCGATGTCAGTTCAAAAAAGGCTAGTAGTCTTAAGCTAGCATATGAGGACAGAAGTTTTTTATTTTTTTTAGACAACGCAACTCGTAACTTTACATCGGTTTTTTGCAACCAGAAGGCCATCACTACAAGTAAAGAACCTGCTCGTCACTTCTAGAGAAAACTAACTCATTGGTGGACATGAAGGTGTTCAAAAGAAAAGGTCGGCTTACAGTATT
The DNA here is from genome assembly GCF_000350225.1 of Chondrus crispus. Classification (NCBI taxonomy): domain Eukaryota; phylum Rhodophyta; class Florideophyceae; order Gigartinales; family Gigartinaceae; genus Chondrus; species Chondrus crispus. The sequence goes on from NW_005178985.1 coordinate 139,350, forward strand.
CGCATTTTTCTTTAAGCTAATTTTATATCAGTAGCATAGAAAATAGCCTTGAGTGCTTCCTATTTGGCTTCATCTTCAGAGAAAATTTAAAACGAGGCAACCTACGAAAGAAAAATAGACTCCGTGGGCATCAAAAGTTGAAAAGAAATACAATTCGCACATTTTATGTTATGATAACGCTTGGGATAGAGACTAGTGTCTAGACGACAAGTGACTTCATAAGGCCATTTGACCTCATGTGAGGTCGCTTATTTTTTCTCGACATGTGCTTGCTCAGCATGAAAGAAAAAGATACTTTCGTCACCGCACTTGACTTCTGCGTTGCGGAAGGGTGGAGCTTGGTGAGATTTGCACGACTTTTCCAGCCATTTTTAGAATGCCGTGGCCGTGAGATACATCGCTGAAGGCTTTTTTATCAGGAGGTTTTCTGAGGGTGCAAATTAAGGGGATGCCCAAGTTTAGCACCAAGTAAGCTGCGGTAGATTACTGAGTTCGTACCTACTGTACAAGGTGCTACTTAGTTTTGTAGTTGATATTGTGTGCAAAATATGGCCAGCAAGTAGGTGACACAAAATGGAGCTCTTCCGGCCGCAAGCACCTAGGATCACATGCATCTGGCTAGCAGTGCAGCGAAATACTTGAGGTGTTACGAGACGGCTATAAGTACTCTGACGATCGAAACAGTAAAGAAGCACCAGTGCCTACACAGATGTTGTTTATATTTGGTATTGGTCCCTTTTCAACTTTTTGGGGTGTGTCAGTGGTCACAGCTTAAACTATTCCGCAGAACCGCTCTTGCACTTCTGTCACTATCATTTGGTGTGTAGGCCTAGGCTGCTAAGGGAGCTTACTGACCAAATATAAACAACATCTGTGTAGGCACTGGTGCTTCTTTACTGTTTCGATCGTCAGAGTACTTATAGCCGTCTCGTAACACCTCAAGTATTTCGCTGCACTGCTAGCCAGATGCATGTGATCCTAGGTGCTTGCGGCCGGAAGAGCTCCATTTTGTGTCACCTACTTGCTGGCCATATTTTGCACACAATATCAACTACAAAACTAAGTAGCACCTTGTACAGTAGGTACGAACTCAGTAATCTACCGCAGCTTACTTGGTGCTAAACTTGGGCATCCCCTTAATTTGCACCCTCAGAAAACCTCCTGATAAAAAAGCCTTCAGCGATGTATCTCACGGCCACGGCATTCTAAAAATGGCTGGAAAAGTCGTGCAAATCTCACCAAGCTCCACCCTTCCGCAACGCAGAAGTCAAGTGCGGTGACGAAAGTATCTTTTTCTTTCATGCTGAGCAAGCACATGTCGAGAAAAAATAAGCGACCTCACATGAGGTCAAATGGCCTTATGAAGTCACTTGTCGTCTAGACACTAGTCTCTATCCCAAGCGTTATCATAACATAAAATGTGCGAATTGTATTTCTTTTCAACTTTTGATGCCCACGGAGTCTATTTTTCTTTCGTAGGTTGCCTCGTTTTAAATTTTCTCTGAAGATGAAGCCAAATAGGAAGCACTCAAGGCTATTTTCTATGCTACTGATATAAAATTAGCTTAAAGAAAAATGCGAATACTGTAAGCCGACCTTTTCTTTTGAACACCTTCATGTCCACCAATGAGTTAGTTTTCTCTAGAAGTGACGAGCAGGTTCTTTACTTGTAGTGATGGCCTTCTGGTTGCAAAAAACCGATGTAAAGTTACGAGTTGCGTTGTCTAAAAAAAATAAAAAACTTCTGTCCTCATATGCTAGCTTAAGACTACTAGCCTTTTTTGAACTGACATCGCATAGTGAGCTTGTTAAACCCGCTTGAGCTCGCTGATGCGTCCGTTATCTCGGTCAATTGCCGTGGTCATGTGAGCCTTCAAAAAGATTCAACGACAGAAATATGGAAAACAAACCAAGCATGACAGCATCACAATGTGCCAATCACCGACTTATGCGCGGATTGAATCGTTTGGATTCCAAAACAATTCGCATAACGAACAGGCCGTGCAAGGCTTGGGAAACTCAGCGTGTGAAGTTTACAAGATCACCTTTCTACAATTTTCCTTTTACAAGCAAGTCCTGAGCAAAGAGAATTCTCAGACAAGAATCAGTGAAGCCTAAAACAATTCAGCTGTACATAGACACCAAAATTAACGCACAGTCGCTGTAAGGGACTGATCGATACTTCACACATACTTTGCGAACTAAACGTCGAAATGAACATGCGAGTGATTCAAAGAACGAGACAACGAATTTTACTGAGCAAAGAAAGAGATCTGCGTTGTCACATACTAGAAGCCTATTCAGCCCCTGCTGGGATCTACTTGGGCACCTTGTTCACATCGAAGCAATCATCTACACGATTAATCTTACCATCCTTGGTACGGAGCAGATCAACGATTGGCATTTCCTTTTCGTTCCCCTTGATCAAAGCATTGAACAAAACGATGAACTGGTCGGAACCTTCGACCCGTGTAATAGCCTCGATGCGCATGGAGACGACCATGTTAGTGAGGAAATCCAAAAATGTGGCGACAACGGCGTCGCGACCGGACACCTTGAATATCTTCCCATAGAGGATGACGTCTTCTGACATGGAAGAGACGAGCATTTCCTTATTGCGAGCATTTTGTCCTTCGAGATAGTTGCGTACAGCAGTCCCAGCGGGCGTGTCTTCTATGGTGATGTGGTCGAGAAAGGCCATGTTGAGAGTTTGGCTCAGTGGATAGATTCGCTGAAATATAGTTTGATGGTAAGTGGTTGAATGGTGGGTGGTTGGATGGTGGGAACTTCAAGAAGATGTGTGGGGACAGAGCTTGGTATTTATACTGGATAAGCACGGTAGCATGAGCGGCTCTACTGCCGCGAATGTAGTTGTTAGTAGAGATGAATGCGTGGGGGATCAGTGCAGTGGTGTATGAATCATGTCCATCTTAGCTCGGTAGTCGGTAGTAGGGAAGGGTCCATCCTTGATAGAGATGGCTCCGAGAACACCGGCCATCGCTGCCGTCGCTGCGGTAGCGCTTGTTGCACTTGCTCTTAGATCTCCTACAATAACTGGTGAGGAAATATGTTCGTTTATACTTGAAAAGAAACATGATGGCAGCATGTTGTGAGGGAAACGCAGCACTGCATAGAGCCAGACAGTTTAAAGACGACAGGGGTCACAACTGAGAAAACGAGCAGTTTGAATGAGATGCTTCACACAACGAACGATGTGGTTGGTCAGGCTCCCACCATCGGCACACGTATTATCTGAAGGTACTCTGCTGACATAAATTAGAGAGGGTAAATCGCGATGCGTTGTTGTGTGGTGGGGATTGGCTGCAGTGTTTTAGGCAGATTGAGAGTGAAAATAGAATTGAGATTTGAAAAGAACCTAAATTCTAGAAAATATTGGGCAAGAGCCGGTCAAGAGAGATTCACAACTCAGAACTCTCTCAAACGCTACACCGGCCATGTCATCACAACTCGCTCGAGGCCCGGGTCATTTGGGTCCCGCACATCGCACCACCTCACGTCCCCTTCACGCCTCATCCATCCACCAGAACATGAATACTACTTACACACCGCTTGCCACCACCTAGCCGTTCCCTCCATGAAATCGCCGCCCCTCTGCTTCCACAATGCCATCCGACCCCAACTGCGATCTTCCGCCGGTCGTGCGCAAGTTTCTCCGCACTGCCCACACGCGGACGCAAGCCACGGTCCGGCAGTCGCAGCGCTCGCTCCTACGCTTCAGCAAACAAGCGCGACGCGCCGTCTCGCAGTTCGCCCGCCCGCTCCCCCCTCCCCGCCAGCAGCGCTCCGCCGTGTCACGCCGCTCCAACGACTACGTCCGCGGCGGCGTGGAGATGCTGGCCACCGCCGCCGCCATCTCCGTTGTCGTCTACGCGTCGTATAAGGGGCTCGCCCGGTTCAACACGGCTGACGATATCCCGGGTAGCCTCATACGGCAGGGTCGTGTATTGCATGGATACGTCGTCTCCGTGCGCGATGGCGACGGCATTCGAATGAGGCATACCCCGTTTTTGAGGCGCTTGATGCAAGACGTAGCTGTTCCGAAGGGGAAGAAGCTTTCTGAGTCGACTATCGCCGTTAGGCTTTCGGCCGTGGACGCGCCGGAGTCTTCGCAAAAGTACGGGAAAGTCGCCAAGGAGTGGCTCCGCGAATATGCTGTTGGACGCCAAGTGCGCGTGCAGTTGCATTCGACCGATAGATATAGGCGCGTCGTGGCAACGGTGTACCGCAAGCATAACAATCCGCTGTTGAGAACTCTGGGTTTGGGGCAGAAGAATCTTTCGATGGAACTCACGCGGGCGGGGTACGCCACATTGTATGATCGCGGCGGGGCGCAATACGGAAGTGAGAAAATGAAGAAGCTTTACATGGCTGTCGAAGCTTCGGCCAGAAAGAAGAAGGTTGGTATGTGGGCGGATCCAAAGGGCTATGTTTCTCCCATGGACTACAAGGACGCTTTGAGGTCGGGCGTCATGAGAAAGCTGAATGGACCTAGGATTGTGAAGAAAACGACAGGGACGGCTGAGAAGAATGCAATGTCGAAACCGAATTCGCCGGTTGAAGGCCAGGGGCAGGAGCATGACTCCTTATTAGGATCGCTGTATAGATTTGCGGCCATGTCATACCATTTTCTCAAGCGCTACCGGTAACTGATAACTGCTGTCTTCATGCTCTTTTCGGCGCTTGAGCGCTCCGCTCAATTTATAAATGTCCGAGTCTCTACTGGGCAAGCTGGCACCGCATTACGTGTGGCACCAGTGCAGGGAGATGTCATAAGATACGTATCGTTGTGGGCACCGGTGACATACTGAGAAAAGGTTTTTTCTCTTTTCCTCGTGAGCACCATGCACAATAACGAAGGCGTTGCTGCGGCAGAAGCACAAGCGTATTCTAAACCTATTATGCAAGCACAGCAAAGCTTGATAGAGTAGCATTAGACCAATATCAACGGCAGCTGTTCTCTCCAGGCTCCACTGCCGTGAAGTCGGTGTGGAGATTGCTGTGCCTCGAAGGCCATGCCGTAAATTATTTTGGAAATATTTGATTTGCTTATTCCGAACGAGTCCGTCCTTCAGCCCATTCTGAATCACCAGTGTGCGCTCCGCAGGTAAAAAACCGAAGGCTGCTCTGTCCGTCTCTGTCAAGAGAAAGACAAAGCGACCTGTGCATGCACAGACTCACTGAGCTGCCCAAACCGCCGTGGCCAGACGGCGCTTAACGCCACCATCTCCATCGTGAATGTGGCGCCACGTCCTACCACGCTCGTGGTCCGCTGTGCCCATCGCCCGACACCTTCATAGAGTCCCGCGGCATCATGGCCTCATCCAACAGCGACAGGCCCTTCATGCGTTTTCTTCATGGCAGCCCCTCGCTCAGCACATGAGCCCTAACCGGATCCTCCGGAGCACCGCTTGGCGTGCGAACCATCTTTCCACCGACACCAGCCGCGGGGAGAAGCTTCACCCGGACCGGAAGCAATCTTCGCAAGCCCAGGCCTCGAAGAGCCGCCTCACTGAAGATATTAAGGAATACAAGGCACGCGTCGCGTCGGGAAAGACAGCCAGTTTTGATCCTGTTCCAATCCCCGTTGAGTCTGCCAGCGTCTTTCCGAGAATCAAAACCACGAGTCTTTCGACCAAGAGAATCGTCATCCACGATAAGGCCATGAAGAATTCTGTCACCTTGGTGCTGGTCGCCTTCCGAAGCTTTGCCGATGATCAATTGCAGAGCTGGAAGAACACTTTTGTCAAGGACCTTCCTCAAGACTCAGTGCAATGGTACGACGTCACCATTAACGAATCCTTTGGCGCGCAGGCCCTGAGCGGTTTCATTCAACGCCTTCAGCGTGGGAGAACTGATCCCGCTCTGCACGACTTTTACGTCGCGTTCAACAGCAAAGCGAGAGAGCCGCTGGAAGCGCTACTTCCTTCGAGAAACAGAATGTTTGGATATGTTTTATTGCTTGATCCACAGGCGCGTGTGCGCTTTAGAGCTTCAGGCATGGCCACCGAGCCAGGGCTTCAGGCCATGATCTCTTGTGCGAAGGAGATCCTCTCGGAGGATGGGCGATGAGCTATGAATCAACAAGATTCGTTTGAGATAAGAAATTGCTCCACATGTAAAGTAATATCTACTTCGACCCGCGCTTGTAAGTTTCAGATATGCTTGTGCAACTGCGAGAACGAAACGAAATATTTACGGACCTGCACGAACACCCAGACACGCTATGCAGTGGACGTCTGCAACTGCGAAAACTGTCTAGCTTTCAGACCGATATACAACCGAAGCATTCGGCTGCAGACCTCCGCGGCCACTATCTGATTATACTGTTTGACGTAATATTATACTAACATGCCCATATATGGCCCCCATCAATGGTGTGCATTACTAACGGTTATCATTCTACACCTCTTCGCCCATGATGCCATCCTTGTATCTCTGCACTTTTCGCTTTGTCGGAGCTTTCTGTTTGCTTGGTTGCCCTGACGCATTGTCGTCTTCATCACTAGGCTGCGGCGGCAACGGACTGCCCGTAAGCAGGGCGTCCAAAATGACCTTTCCCTCATTGTTCATCTTTTCCAGCGTTTCCATATCATCCATATCCGTACCGTACACCTCATGCACAAGACCACTAATTCTATCGCGGCTCTCCAAGTATTCACAAAATTTTTTGTACAGCATCGGCTTGCCGTCCACTTTTGTATCACTCAACGCTGGAGTCCGCCCATGGCGCTTCTTGAAATCCTCTGACCAGCTTTGGAGCTCCTTCCTCAGACCGACATATCGATTAATATCAACAGATTCCATGAGACGATACTTTCCAATCATCCTATAATCATTTGCACTGAGATGATCCTTCCCCTTCCTCGACAACTCATCGGCGCCAATCAAACTTGGGTACAAACTGGCATCCGGTGCAAGCTTCATGGAAATTGGCCTATCATACATATCAAACATATCATCCGAAGAACCCTCCAGCGACCCCTCGACCACATACTTGGTTCCCCCCAACTCGTTCGCCATGGTCTCCTCCACGAGCCTCTTATTGCCATGCTTCGTAACCATAATAACCCTTTTAGAATTATTCATCGGTTCATCCGCAACCTCTCCTGCCTTCACAACAGGAACATCCGTCGGATTGACAGCGCCATAAACATCAGACGCCAAGCCGCGAATCTTATCCCTCATCCTGACATATTTTTCAAACTTTCTGACAATCGAGGGTGGAGCAATGCGCCGCACATCCGCCAAGCCAGGCCTACGATCGTTGGTTCGCTTAAATGTGTCCGACCAAATCCTAAGCTCTCTTCTCAACGTAACGTACTCATTAATATCCTCACTCTTGACCAAAGGATACGAGCCAACCTTGGCTCTCCCAATGCCCACACCACCGACAACTCCGTCGCCCGGGCGGCGTCTTGCCATCCTCAGCCTCCTCCTACTCTCCTCGGAAAACTGCCTATTCGAGGAGAGCGAGGCCCTCGAAATGGCGTTCTTATGCTTCGCGGAGAGCCTAGCACCCTTATTCCACGCCGTGCGGCCAAAACGCGCCTCGGACATACGTGCGCGGGTTTCGGGGCTGAGCTTCTTGCCCTTGTTCCAGGGGACGCGGCCTTTTAGCTTCTGCGAGACCTTTGCACGCATGTCGGCGCTCTTCGGGCGGCCCAGCAGCGTGAAGGCGATCTTCCGGCGGGTCTCCTCCGTGACGATACGCTTTCGCGTCCGCCGCGGCGTGGGGGGCGGCGGTGGCGGGTCGGTGGCGGGCGGCGCGGGAAGCGACATGGTGGCGGGCTTGGCGGGGCGCACGACGAACTGCGGGCGCAGCGGCGTGAGCACCGGGAGCGATGGCCCCAGACATAGCGGGAAGGGAGAGAGGAAGGCGGCCGGGATGCGCGGGCGTTTGGGGCGCGGCACTGCGGCGGGCATGGTTGTCGCGGAAGAGGGGACGGTGAGGTGGAGTTGACGCAGGGAGGGGGCAAGAATAAGGGTTTTTACGAGCGGAATCGAAGAGAAAAATCTAGGAAGAGGCTGGGCCTGGGAGGCGACAAGTGGGGTGCACCGGTTGGGCCGCGGAGATCTCGCGGGTGGTGAGGTTGGGTGTTTCTGCCGGGCCCTGTTTTTTTTTACTTTTTTGGGGAAGGCGTATGATGAAGACATTGGTCGAGATATTCTCCCCGTTCTATGCGGACATGCTCGCACACGTGCCATTGCACGTGCCATTGCACGCTGACCAGCACTTGCAAATGTGCGACTCGGAAAGACCGACCGAGATAGAAGCCACTCCATACTATACGCCTACTACTAGAACACACTTTCGACGTTGTTGTGCAGTTGTAAGAATCCCACATCGTCAGCGTGTACGCAAGAATACTACATTGGTATAAATAAATACATGCTTGAAGAATGAGGTTATGTAAGCATGGGACAGAGTGCATGTCACAATGATGGAATAGTGTCGGTAGCAAAAAGAAACGCATACTGCTGGTTGCTGGTGGCAAAAATCAGTAGAGACAGAGCAATTGTCTGTTTTGTTGCAAAGGATAGGACCAGAGGTAACTGCACGAAAGACAAGGGCTGCAAAGAATATAAGTGGGCTATTGTGGCTGTCGATGTCGCTCAATTCCGCAATAAATACCTTCGTTCGTAACAGCAGGAGATCAACTCTCGCGAGGGATCGACGGCAAAGATTAATGAGCAATAAAAGAACTGTGCGAAGAGCGGAAAGACGGACCACAACAATATACTGTAGTCGTGCTGTTATCTCTACTAAAAAGAACCCTCTGCCACGAAACTCTCTAAGGGTCGGAGCCACCAGCTCCAGTGCAGAACCCTTCTGGGCGGCTCAATTCTGACAAGGGATCAATTATGAAAAATCACTCCAGTGTCCTCCCGCTCTCAAAACTCAACATCTTCCTGAAATACCGCCCCCTGCCCATCTCATACCTTTCTCCATTCTCTTAACCATCTAATGCTATCGTAGGCTGTGGCTCTTGCAGCCTGAGCGGACATGCCCCGCTCAATGCGCGCTCAAACGATTGCGCATAGAAAGAGGTTAGCAAAACAAAAAGCCAAACGTGGCAAGCGAGAAAAGGCTCACGAACTGCTGTTACGCAGCATTTACGCAGGAGCGGTATCATCTGAAACCGACGTTTCCCTTTCTGTTGTGTACTGTGTAAGGCGAGCCTTGATACAGAGAGACGCAAAAGGGCTTGAAAAGGTCTAACTTCGCCGGGCGCCGCACAATTCTATCGAAAGCTGAGGAAAGCCTCGTCATGGAAAAGACATTAAAAGCAGCTGAGAAGTGGTTTGCAGTAAACTGCGCAATCATGAAGAGTGTGCAGGGGAAATTTGTGGAGGACGTCCGTAAATCTATTTCCCATGGCGTTCCCCCTTCCGAGGCGATACGGTCGTTTGGAGCCCGTCATTTCGTACGGCGGAGCAGGTCTCGAGCGCAAGGCTTACCGCCGTGGTTATGCAACAAGAACTGATTCCATACCGACGCTGAGCTCCTCGTCACCAATCATGGCTCCATTGACAAAAACGTAATTGTGAAGGTTGCAGAACGTACCAACCGGCGAGAAAGACAAGCGCCAATTCCGCGCAGGAGGTGTGAGAGACTTTTTCCGACGCCAGTAAAGCGATAGCGCGTTGTGAGTCACAACTTGTGACAGCAAAATGATACTGTTACAGTGTAAAATTATACGTTTGCACTGCACTGTGATGCATTGCTGTAGAGGCCATTCAGGTGGCTGTTGTTATACAATTACAGAATATCTCGGATCACCCGGAAAACGACCGAGTCGTTTGGCAATTGTTCCTTGTCTGTGGAAACCCTCTGCATTTGCGTTAGAGACCTATTCGTCGATTCAATACTTGTGCCTGATATCTTCTGAAGTTCTCCACCCCCCATATCACACTGGGTGTAGATCTTGTGGCGACTTTAGCATGTACTGCGGATAAAAGCAAAACATACTGCACCTTTCTTTTGCCTGATAAAAGCAGTGCCAACCCACCCAGCTCATATGCTGATATCGCTCTGTTATCACCTTTGCCGCAATGATTTGAGGATGAAGTTGAGGGTTGGGTATGTGCTTACTGTGCGAACTGCGCTTGGGTTTGCTCGCCAATTACTTTTCCAAAGAGATTAGGTGTCCGTGTCAGATAAAATATGGGTTTTCTATGCCGCAATACTATTGATATAAAGATCCAGGATTCATTGAATATTCCTCATTCTCTGGGTTATCAGACTAACTCAGAATTTGCAACATGCCGGGCTCGGCTGTGTCCAAAAAGCATATTAAACAACCATGAAGCCCCGACGTTATCCAGCCCATTACAAAACCTTCTTTTGTTGCTTGTTTCAAGTAATTATGTATGAGCATAGGCTATCAGTGCTCGGAAAACATTCTCGAACTGTGTTCAATCCATTCTGGAAAAGGATAGAAAACCTCCATTGATACATCAACGTCTATAGAAAAACAACTATAGTATTACCTCAGCGGTCCATCGTCGATACAGGTATACTCCTCTAAATGATGCCACTCTCTCTTCACAATTTAAAAAGAAATGACTGTACCGCATGCACATCTCCGTTACGCTTCAACTCTGAGCTTTTCAATGGTTCCCTTGTTCGCAATGGCGAACAATCGCAATACGATAGCGTATTGAACGGCGCTCAATAGAGGAAACACAAAAAATCAGTTTGCAGAACCACTTCATTATTGCATACAACTCGTCGGTATCAAGAATGTAGAGATTCCTAACATCTCATCAACATCATTTCAACCATTCTATACACACCATACTGTACGTAATATTCAAAAAAGGCAAACTACAGAAAAATAGAAAAAGCTTCAACAAAAAAGTATGTTGGGCATCCCTGAGTCTGTTCCGACCCCTATCGTGCAGTTGCGACCTCCACCTGGTTTCGAACCCACTGACCCAGGGTCAGCGGTTTATATGACCCAGCACGTCATAACCACTGAGCTGAGATGCCTCTACGCTGTGGACAAAGTCTGATTCCGAATGATATTTAAAGTCGTACCATCACTTTCAGATTGGAAGGAATAAAGAGAGATTACTTGTGCGAGATACTTTTTTGAAATGCATTTGAGAGAAAAGTGATATTAGCACTGTTTGCAATTTAATCATGGGGTTGAAAAATCAGAGTAGATGTAGATTACTGACAAAATGGCGATCTTTGGCTGATGTCGTAGTGATCAATGAGCTCAGCCGAGATCTCGTTTTCAACTTCTTTTTACTCTAAATGACTTTAATCAATAATGGAAAGATTTCTTCTCCACTTGAAAAGAGGATTTGGTTGCGTTATCCATGAAACCCTGTTTCTTCGATATGTTCCAAAGCAAAGCGAAAAATGTACAAAAAAGCTCAAACCTTGAAGTTTAAGGGATTCTTCGTCTTTGCACATGTTTATAAACTTCTTTCTCATTGCTAGTCAATGTGAAAATTATCGAATTCCATTTGTTAACAGTGGACGCCAAAAGACAATCTTAAATAACGAATTCATATATGTAGCTTTTCCAAAAAGAATCGGGCTCCAAGAAGAAACACTATTGTCCTCCAGACCCTAGCTGGTCCGCAGCCATCTCTTTCTTACTGCATTTTAAGGAACAATCAGACCCAGAAACAAATAGGAAAAGCCATTCCGGGAGTTTTTTCTCTAGGTGGTGATCAAAAGTACCGCTGTTTTGAGGGTCGAGAATCCTGTTCAAGTGCCTTTAGCATACCGAGTGCCTCACGATTTCAGGCTGAGCAAAATTGTTCATACATGTGGTAGCGAATTTAAAGTTTGCAAAAAAGCTAGAAACAGAGGATGGGAAGCTTTCTCGGTTTGATGGTTGCGTTAGGCAACTCAAAAACTGAACCAACAATTCGCTCAATGGGAGGACAAATGTGTGATGTGAGAAACGTCAACGATATGTAGCTTTGACGCAGGTTTATGGTACTGAGTTACTCTCGTGATGCGCAGGAACTCCAAACTAGGCACTGGGGGAGCTACTGTATAGCATCAACTACTCGCGTCCATAAGGGATGCCAAGAATGTATAGTATTGTACATGAGTGTGAAAACATACACATCGGGGCCTTGCCAGAATTCCTTTTGTGTTGCATCCTACATGACCTTGACATTCGGGAAGCATGTCCAGGAAACGTGTATCGTATTGGTTGAGTAAGCAACAGTTTCCAAGACATCTGACACGAGTGCTTTGGGATGACAGTTTTGCATCACTATGTTTTGGTAGAACCATTCCGTAGAGAGACAAGAGTCTATCTCTGGATGCCACAAACGACATGTGTGATACGGTAGACGCGGACTGCTGCCGGGCTTCATACAGAAAACTACGCAACAGCTTACGTAGCACAGTATATATGTTCTGTACAGATGGAGGCGCGTCATGGGAGTGACGTTTCGCAGTACTGTGATTTGATTCGTCGGCCATTTGCAATCTGGGCTCATCTCAGACCACCTATTGGACATGTCCCTACGCCGTAAAAAGCTTCCCGCAAGAATCTATGATTCAATCCGGACGAAGAAACGTCTTGTGGCCATCCCTCTTGTGTCGCGTGATAGCACGCAGAAGCATGTTATGTGTGTGTTATACCGTATGGTCAAGCCTATTGACCTGTGTCGCTGTGCTCTCGAGTGACATCGCATGTTATGTGTGTGTTATACGGTATGGCCAAGCCTACTGACCTGTGTCGCTGTGCTCTCGAGTGACCGTCGTTAGTCCTTCTGCACTTGACCCACGGGGCATCCACTTGTGCTGCATGGGGGCTCTATCGCGGTACTACTGGACTACAAAACTTCTTGCTATATATTAGGTAACACAGCTTTCTACACACTGCAGGCACACCCATGTCTCATTTCCTGGACAAATTCAAAGGCGAAGTACGCGAGAATTCTGCACCACTACCGCAGAAATCGAGTACCGCAAAAGTTGTTCGGGACGGCCCAGGCCTGCTTATGCAGCGAGTCATTCTCATCGAAGCATTACTAAAAAGCAATTATAGCTCCTCAGTGAAAACCATGGTCCAAGGAGGTCCCAAGTCTGTCCAAGTAGTATAAACGTAGTCCCTGCGCAGCGTCAGACATCCCCTTCGAGTCATCAAGGCAACAAAACAACTCAACATGATTCCATATTCACATCACAACCTTCTTTCTACACCTCCCCTGCCGCCATTCCCAAGTGTCGCGTGACGCCAAGTTTCACTTAAACTTCAATTCTGCTGACAAGCGCTCCGGCGCCTCTCGCGTCGCTCTCCAGCGGACGCGTCAGCGTGTCCCCGGGAACGCTGGGCGGACACACTTGGGGCTGCGGATTGTAAAGTTGATCCATCACACGCTCAGCGACTTGCAGCGGCGCGGCGACACGGGGATAGACGACGTGCTCAGGCTTTGTGAAGCGCTCCACACGGCGAGAACTGTGGATGAGCAGGCCGTGTTCCTGAGGTGCGGGGCCTTGTCCGTCGGTGAGGCACCGATGAGGCACGCGAATGTGGGGCGGTTTTGCGAGACGCTGAGACCGCACGTATTCGCGTTGTTAGAGTCGTCTGGATACCCACCGCACCTGCTGGCGCCGATCCCTTTCGATTATGTGGCGCATAACAACAAGCCGAAGCTGTAGGAGAAAGGGGTCAGCGAGAAGCGTGCACCGTACCGTCGCGTTAGTAGGATTGTCAAGCGCCTCTCTCAGGCACACAGAATGAGCCCTACCTTGATCCGGGCGTCACCTGGAACGCCGGGTAAGATGAAAAAGGAAAAACCAAGCGCGGGAAGCACAATGGGCTCGGTGATCACTTCAAAAAAATGCGCTGCCCGAAGAGGGTGACATCAAGCATAGCGCCGACGTTGGCGAACATGCTGACGCACTGCTCGACATCATCCCTCTGAGCGACGAAGCGAACAATCGGAATGCGTCCATGCCCCCCGCCCGCGACCTCCGCGGCGAGGCGGTCGATGACGTCGTCCGGCAAGAGCGACGTGACTTGCGGGCTGACGGCATGCTGCCTCATCTCGAGTTCACGCAAATCGTGGATGTCCGTTGCAGCACAGCCTTTAAAAAATGCGGCGACGGCGGCGTAGTTTCTCCATCGCGGGTTGGATGTAGATTTAAAGATGAGATGCAAGGAGCGGAGGTGCGAGACGACGGAAGGGAGGGCCTTTGCGGCCTGCTTCCAGGCGCGGGCGTCGAGGCATCCGAGGCGGAGCTCCTGGAGACGGGCGGCGGTGTGCAGATGTGCGAAGACGGGGCCAGGTTTGCCGACGCGCAGGAAGTCCAGAGAGGCGAGGGGGTATTGCTTGGGAATGGGCCCGATTTCCTCGAAGGTGAGGGCGCGCAGGTGCGGGCTGTGCAGGGTAAGGGCGTGCAGTATGGGGGCCGGCGAGACTGGGCCGAATAAGCCGAACTCCTTGAGGTGTGGACCGGCCAAACGGACGATAGCAATGAGGTGCGATGCCAAGGTTGTGATGATGAAGACATCGGTTTCGTCACGGGGGAAGTAGCACTCGAGGGTTCGGAGGGTGCGGCGATAGACGGCGAGGAGACGGGTGCAGGTGAGAGCGGCGGGGAAGGCAAGTGGGGCCTGGGGTGAGACGAAATCGGGCTGGGGGAAGTGGCACAGGATGCGGAAGAGAAGTTCGTCGGGGAGGTCAAGCAGCTTGGTGGGCCTCATGGTGCGTGAGTGAGCGAGATGGTGGGAGCGGAAAGGAAGAGGGGTCGGGCATTTGTGACATGTCAAGCCTTCGGACTGGGATTCGAGTATTACACGTGGTCGCATATATCCTTGTGGTCGACGTGAGTGAAATGCACTTGTGGTACACGTACTGCAACATACCCAGGTGTAATGAAAAGTGTAAGCGAGGGTAGGATCCCGCTTTCGATTGTGACGTCACGCGTAGCAATGTCCAGCATTTCATCTTGCCCCTCACATCGGTCATATCGGTCATCGCCCCCGTTTCTCCGACGAGCTCCTGGGAGCTCGTCAGTTGGGACCAACTCACGAGCGGCAACCGGCTCTATCGCGCTGGGACGACTCCAATAAGCAGGCCTTTCCATGGCTTAGCATGGTCATCACGACCAATGTGAATGGAGGCGAAGGGGGGAGATGAGTGTGAGGTCCTTATGGAAATTAGGCTGCCACTCGCTTGCCATGTGGTACTCCGAAGTGAACCGAGACCAGTGTCAGATAATACACGGGGGCTCTACATTGCGTGGAATTCTATACTGCTGAAGTTCATCAAGATCAAATATTTCTCATTCTCTGTTATACCAGATCGATTCAAGACTCGTCTTGTGTCGATGGCCCTGCTGTGTTTGCATGTGCAGCACAGCACAGCTCTTTGGGACTCGGGTTTATCTCATGTGTTAGCCAAGTGCCTTGTTGATTGTTTGAAGAATTCCTGTTTAAACTGCTGCATCTCCTTTCGAAAATGTTGTGGGATTGTGATAATCCATAAAAACAGAAATACTACACAGAACCCTCTTGATACATCCAAAGCCACCGTTAGAAAATGTATATGGTATCATCACAGCAGTCGATCTTCACAACTCATACGCCACTCCCAAGACTTTCATAATCTTTGATTACATAAAAGAAATGAATGTACCGCATGCGTTTCTCTTTTATGTTTAATGCATGATGTGATCATTTCAACGGGCATATATGAACAGTTGTAATAAAAGACCAAATTCAACGGTACTCAATGGAAGAACAAACCAATACATCAGTCTATGTATATTTCTATCTTTCCTTACAGGCAAAAAGTTTGTATGAAGATTCCTTACATCTCATCGACGTAATTTGAACCGTTCTATGCACACAATACTGCACCAACTCTGAGAAGAGAGCTTGCAAAAAATAATAAAAAGTGTTTGAAACAAAAAATATGGTGGGCATCCCTGAATCGCCCGATTCTAACCTGCGGTTGCGACCCGCCACCTAGAATCGAACCCACTGACTCAGGGTCAGTGGTTTATATGACCCAGCACGCCATAACCACTGAGCTGAGATGCCTCTACGCTGTGGACAATGTCTGATTGCGAATGATATTTAAAGTGGCACCATCACTTCCAAATGGGAGAGAATAAAAAGAGAGATTACTTGTGCGAGATACTTTTTTGAAATGCATTTGAGAGAAAAGTGATATTGGCACTGGTTGCAATTTAATCATGAAGTTAAAACATCAAAGTTGATAAATATTACTGACAAAACGGCGATCTAATGTCTTGGTGATCAATGAGCTCAGCTGGGATCACTTTTCCGACTTCCTTTTTCTCCAATAGAATTTTTCTCAACAATAGAAAGAGAACATCTCAACTGAAAATCGAGTTTCGCTGCGTTATCCAGGGCAAGTGTGTTTCTTTGATATATTCGAAAGCAAACGCAAAGTTTAGAAACAAAGCTCGAAATTTGAAGTTTATTGAGTTCTTTGTCTTTGAAGACGTTCAGAGCTTCTCTCCCGCTGCTCTCCAAGATTTTTGTTGTCAAAGGAAATAGTTTCAAAGTCGACCTCAAATCGATAATCTATAATAAGAAATTAGGTTGCGTGCTTTTCCCCCAACATGCCGGCCTCAAGGAGGAAGAAGGAATGTCCTCTAGACATTTCTTGGTCCGGCATCTCTCCCTTGACGCATTTCAAAGTAGCAATCAGTCCGGGAAATATATAGGAAAATTCATGTCGATGCCGCCGATGTTTTACTCAGGGGTGAGCAACAGTACTGCTCTTCTCAGAGTCGAGATTCGTGTTCTACCTGTAACATGTAGAAAGCTCGCGTGATCTCAGGCACTCTCATCGCAACATAGCCGTGTACCTCATTCTTCTTGGACACAGAAACCTGTCCTAGATCTGTGGGTGAAAACGTGTAACACAGTGGCTCAAAACTGAAACATTCCTCGGTCGTTCGAAATGACAGCATCTCGTTGGTAGACATTCATCACAGTTTAGAAAATCATTTCATCGCTGACTACAGAAACACCATTTTTGAGTCTCCATATGCCACGAGCATGGCAACAGCGTGATGTATGGCGTGCAGGGACTGTTGCTCTTTCATTAAAAAAACAGCACGGCAGGGAAAAATGGTTTGAGAACAGTTACCGTTATGACATGCATGAGTCGTGAGGAGCGGGAATGACGTTTCGCAGTAGTGCAAATTCATTCGTCGACAAAGGACACATCTGGGCTCATCTCACGACTTCCATTGGATGTGCCCCGCACCGTGAAAAGCATCCAAAACATAACTTCGATTCAACACAAACGAAGAAAAATCTGTCCGAAATTTCAGGTGAGGCTACCTCTTGCTGGCCGTATCAGTTGATTGCACATAGCCAAGCCCTTTGGCATGAATGGCCATGCTATTTGGTTCACCCCCCTTTTGCACATTTGTTTCGTTCTGCACCTCGTCTACAGCGACATCCAACTTCTGCCCTTTCATTGGCGTCTTGTCAAGACGCTAGTAGCACCTTCATGCCGCTTGTTCCCAAGTAGCTAACGGTATTTGCACATTACAAACACATCTAATTCCCCTGTCCCGAACAGGTTCACGAGCAACCATTCTTTTCGACCACTGGGGAAATGGTGTACGCTGGCCTTGTTCGGGATGGGACAAGTGTACTCATGCTGCGAGCCATTCTCTTCGAAACGATCCCAAGATGCAAGAACAGCTCCTCCATAACACGTTTGGTCAAAAGAGGTCCCGAGGCGGTCCAAATAGTATAAATGTAGTCCCTACCGATCCTCAGACTCAGACTCAGACATTACCCTTTAGGCATCAAGACAAGAAGAGATCGCAACTTGACTTCATATTTACATCACCATTTCTCTACTCAAAATGAACATTTCCGATGCCACTTTCCAACGTCTTGAGGCCGAGTTCAACGCCCCTTCCGTCCGCAGTTCAACTTCCCCCCTTCTCAATCGTCAGTGGATCTCCGATGCCGAGGCTCAACAGCGGGCCGGAGTCAATCCTTTCCCCCCAGGAGTAGTTGCCCCTCGCCCCGTCTTTGACATCAAAAAAATGCGCGAGTTGCTGGACATGAACAACTTTGCCCTCCGCGACAGCTTCTATGAGCTCTTCAAGAACCCCGTCTTCTTCCCGCGCTATAACGAATCCCTCGCCGAACAGAGGGCACGCACCATACAGAGGTGGCGCCTCATCGCAAAGACCGGCGTTTTTCACAACACCTTGCAGACTTTTACGGCAGAGGGACGCCAGCGGTATGAAGCCACCCTTGAATCTGTTGGTGCCATGGAGCACAGCATGGAGATTAAAATGGGGGTTCACTACGGACTTTTCGGCGGGACCGTGAGCTTAATGGGCGACGACGAGCAGTGCGCAAAGTGGACGCCCAAGATCGAGAACTGCCAGATGCTCGGTTGCTTTGCCATGACGGAACTGGGGCATGGATCCAACGTCAAGGGCATCCAAACGAAGGCCGTCTACGATATCCCCTCCCAAACATTCATCGTGAACACCCCCTGCGAAGAAGCTCAAAAGTACTGGATAGGTGGCGCCTTCCAATCTGCACGCTGGACCGCCTTATTCGCACAGCTCTACGTCAAAGGCGTCTGCCATGGCGTGCACCCCTTCCTAGTCCGCATTCGCAACGAAGATGGCACTACCGTCCCGGGTGTAACCATTGGCGACTGCGGCGCCAAGAACGGTCTCAACGGCGTGGACAACGGTCGAATGTGGTTTTCCAACGTGCGCGTTCCCCATGACCACCTCCTCCGCCGCCATTCGCAGGTGTCCCGTGACGGCACGTTCACCTCAAACTTCAAGTCTGCTGACGAGCGCTTCGGTGCCTCTCTCGCGTCGCTCTCCGGTGGACGCGTCAGCGTGTCTGCGGGGTCCCTCGTCCAAGCCAAGCTGGCGCTGTCCATCGCCATCCGGTATGGCCTCTCGCGCAAAGCGTTCGGGCCACCGGGGCAGGAAGAGACGCGGCTCATGGACTACCCCGCGTACCAGGCGAGGCTCATCCCCCCGCTAGCAACCACATTCGTCATGCAGCTAGTGCTCAACCATCTCAAAGCCAAATGGCAGCGAGGGGAGCTCGGGCGCGAACTCCACGTGTGGAGCTCCGGATTCAAGGCTCTCATCTCGTGGCACTCCCTACAAACGCTGCAGGAGACACGCGAAGCGTGCGGCGGGCAGGGGTACAAATCGGAAAACCGCATCGGCCCGATGAAGACCTCGCACGACGTGGCCCTGACGTACGAGGGCGATAACCACGTCCTGCTGCAAGCGGTGACCAAGACGGTGTTTAGTGAGTTCATGAAGGGCGTCCGCAGCGGTGGCAACTTCAAGGGTCACTTTGCATACCTCAAGGACGCAGAGGGCCTGAGACAGGCCGACCTGTCCGGCATGGACGCGCGGTCCGCGGCGTTCGCGCTGACAGTAATGCGGCGGCGCGAGGCGGCGCTGTTCGCAAGGCTGGCAGCCGATCTACAAAAGCGAACAGCGACGGGAGTGTCGTCGCTCCAGGCATTTAATGACTGTGCCGTGCTTGTGGAGGACGCTGGGCGGGCACACGTGGAGCTACTGATGGTAGAACTGTTCCATCATACGCTGGGTGACTTGCAGCGGGGCGGCGAGACGGAGGTGGCCGACATGCTCAGGCTTTGTGGAGCACTCCACACGGCGAGAACAGTGGATGAGCAGGTCGTGTTCTTGAGGTGCGGGGCCGTGTCCGTCGGCGAGGCACAGATGATGCATGCTAATGTGGGGCGGTTTTGCGAGACGCTGAGACCTCACGTATTATCGTTGGTGGAGTCGTTTGGTTACCCGCCGCATCTGCTGGCGCCGATCGCTTTCGATTACGTAGCGCATAACAGCAAGTCGAGGTTGTAGGAGAAGGGGGTTAGGGAGGATGCGTGTAAATTACTGTACCGTAGCTAGAGTAGGATTGTAAAGCGCCTCTCACAGGCACACAGATTGAGCCCTATCTTGGTCCCGCATTACCTGGAACAGCGCGCGCCTTCGTGGCGCGCTTCCATTCAAGGCGTTGAGTGAGCTGAGGCGGAGTTAGAGGGGAAGCTTGCTGGTGTGGAGGTGCGCGAAGACGGCGGCAAAAAGCAGAGACTCGACGAGGTGGTTCGCAGAGGGGTGGCGCGAGGGTTCTTGGAAGGTGAGCCTACGTAGTTTCGGGCCGTGAAGGGTGAAGTTTTAGAGAAAAGGGTGACGGGACGTAAGGGGTGCGGGCGCGCACGGCGGGTGAGGGGGAAGAAAAGGCAGACGATGTGGTCTCTGTTGCGAATATCGGGCGGGACCAGCAGTAGGATGAGAGGGAGGGTGTAGAGGGTGCGGCGGTAGAGGTGGTGGAGATGGGTGCAGGTGAGGGCCGCAAGGAAGGGCGGTGGGGCCGCAGGTATATTGAAGTACATGCTTATCCGCGACACCATGTCGTGCACGGCAACAGAAACAAACATTCTTGCATTCTCAGGGATGATTGAGCGTCCGCAGTCACGGGAGCGGACTCCCTACTCACTTTTCTTGTATCGTATGTGGGGGGTGCGGCGGTCGACACGCGCGTCGCGGGTTTTTGTGTGTGGAAGGCCGGGCCTAAGCCCGGCGCAGACGTGCGCCCCGTGGCCGAGGGCTGAACTGCCCCCGAGATATATGGTCGTGGGAAGGGAAGAGACCGAAGTGTCTCTTCCAAAGGGCTGGCCTCTGACGAGGTGGCCCATGTCACCGGCCAAAATGATCGTCCCGACGGAACGGGACTGATGGTAAAGACCGATCTCGCGCACACATCCCCTGGATGTTACCGTGGGGGAGTAGTGGTTGGTGAGGAAAGAGAGGCTCACGACAAGCGTGGTGACTCCCTCATGCCTCCTCCAGTGCGGCGAGGTCTGGATGGATCCTTCGAAGCATCCTGCTGCTAGACTGGTCCAGCAGCCCTCAGGCCCGCAGGTCTTGGACGAGGCCCAAACCCGCGGGCCGGTGTGAGCCAGAAACCGAGCGTAGTATCCCTCGACGACGACACTACGCCAGGAGTGGCCCTCACGGGTCTTGCTATCTTCACTTGGGTGGGGGGCGCCAGCGGTAGCGAGGCTAGCGACTCCCTCGGCAACATTCCAACTGTTATTTGCTTGGTCCTGGGCTCCCGGCTCCCCTGATGCAGGGGCTCCGGCCGGAAGGTTGTGGGACTTGACATTCTGACCCCACTGAGGACGAAAAACCTTGCCCAATTTTCCATCGACCAAATTTTAGACCATTGGGCAAGATTGGCATACTGTACCCTTGGTACTGTATGCGTCCCCGTCGTGCAATAATTTCCCACAGATGCGGGGGGGGGGGTAAACTTTACGTTTTTCGATCTGTCTGTCGACGCGCGCTGCGGCGTGCGCGCCAGCAATGCGGGCGGTGCGGTGGCGGAGACGGCGTTTCCGCGCAAGGGGCGCGCGCGGCAGGACACTTGTGGTGTACAGTATTGTACCAGTACTGTAACGGTTACAGTACTGGTGTACTCAGGTTACAGTGTAACCTGACTACAAGCGGGCGGGGGCACCGCGCGCTGCGGCGGCAGCGGTCGCGACTCGCGACCGCCGCCGTAGCGCGCCGCACTCGACGAGGCGGTCAAGAGGAGCTAGCATAAGACCTGCCCGTTGATGTACGCGTTTTGAGCGTCGATGGTAGCCAGGTATTCGCTTTGCGAGAAGATAACCTGGAAACCAGCCAGTGTGGCAGTATGCAATCTACGGTTGTCTCGCCGCAGAGGTCGTCGTAGGGGTTGAAGGACTGATTCCTCGCCTCATGGCATTGGCAGCGACGATTACGCCGAACAAAAGCATTGCCTGCTCGCATGAGCAGCATAAGCAGGATGAGCAGTGCCTGAGAGCAGCAGTGGGAGGTTGTCGGAGAGACCAAGGTGATCGGAGGGGGCGTGATGTAGCGCTGGACGAAACGCAAGACGTGACGTCACCATCGAATCCCAGATTCCATTCCCATCGGAGCTTACACTGATGCATACAGTAACACCGATGCATCAGATCACACTAAGGTACGTGTACCACAAGTGCACACCACAGGTTTATACCTGTCCCCGTGTAACTCTCGAGTGCCCCTCCCTCGCTCCAAGGAGGAGTCCTTGATAGCACTATCAAGTGATCACGTGCACGAGGACAACTTCATCGTCAGATCTGCTGAACCTCTCTACCTTCCCCGTCCCATCACCTCGCACTCGTGCACCATGGAGCCCGCCACCATGGAGCCCGCCAAGCTGTACGACCTCCCCGACGACCTTCTCCTGGCTGCCGTGCTCCGCTTCCGTTCTCCTTACATGTACTTCTATATACCTGCGGCCCCACCGCCCTTCCTTGCGGCCCTCACCTGCACCCATCTCCACCACCTCTACCGCCGCACCCTCTACACCCTCCCTCTCATCCTACTGCTGGTCCCGCCCGATATTCGCAACCGAGACCACATCGTCTGCCTTTTCTTCCCCCTCACCCGCCGTGCGCGCCCGCACCCCTTACGTCCCGTCACCCTTTTCTCTACAACGTCACCCTTCACGGCCCGAAACTACGTAGGCTCACCTTCCAAGAACCCTCGCGCCACCCCTCTGCGAGCTACCTCGTCGAGTCTCTGATATTTGCCGCCGTCTTCGCGCACCTCCACACCAGCAAGCTTCCCCTCTAACTCCGCCTCAGCTCACTCAACGCCTTGAATGGAAGCGCGCCACGAAGGCGCGCGCTGTTCCAGGTAATGCGGGACCAAGATAGGGCTCAATCTGTGTGCCTGTGAGAGGCGCTTTACAATCCTACTCTAGCTACGGTACAGTAATTTACACGCATCCTCCCTAACCCCCTTCTCCTACAACCTCGACTTGCTGTTATGCGCTACGTAATCGAAAGCGATCGGCGCCAGCAGATGCGGCGGGTAACCAAACGACTCCACCAACGATAATACGTGAGGTCTCAGCGTCTCGCAAAACCGCCCCACATTAGCATGCATCATCTGTGCCTCGCCGACGGACACGGCCCCGCACCTCAAGAACACGACCTGCTCATCCACTGTTCTCGCCGTGTGGAGTGCTCCACAAAGCCTGAGCATGTCGGCCACCTCCGTCTCGCCGCCCCGCTGCAAGTCACCCAGCGTATGATGGAACAGTTCTACCATCAGTAGCTCCACGTGTGCCCGCCCAGCGTCCTCCACAAGCACGGCACAGTCATTAAATGCCTGGAGCGACGACACTCCCGTCGCTGTTCGCTTTTGTAGATCGGCTGCCAGCCTTGCGAACAGCGCCGCCTCGCGCCGCCGCATTACTGTCAGCGCGAACGCCGCGGACCGCGCGTCCATGCCGGATAGGTCGGCCTGTCTCAGGCCCTCTGCGTCCTTGAGGTATGCAAAGTGACCCTTGAAGTTGCCACCGCTGCGGACGCCCTTCATGAACTCACTAAACACCGTCTTGGTCACCGCTTGCAGCAGGACGTGGTTATCGCCCTCGTACGTCAGGGCCACGTCGTGCGAGGTCTTCATCGGGCCGATGCGGTTTTCCGATTTGTACCCCTGCCCGCCGCACGCTTCGCGTGTCTCCTGCAGCGTTTGTAGGGAGTGCCACGAGATGAGAGCCTTGAATCCGGAGCTCCACACGTGGAGTTCGCGCCCGAGCTCCCCTCGCTGCCATTTGGCTTTGAGGTGGTTGAGCACTAGCTGCATGACGAATGTGGTTGCTAGCGGGGGGATGAGCCTCGCCTGGTACGCGGGGTAGTCCATGAGCCGCGTCTCTTCCTGCCCCGGTGGCCCGAACGCTTTGCGCGAGAGGCCATACCGGATGGCGATGGACAGCGCCAGCTTGGCTTGGACGAGGGACCCCGCAGACACGCTGACGCGTCCACCGGAGAGCGACGCGAGAGAGGCACCGAAGCGCTCGTCAGCAGACTTGAAGTTTGAGGTGAACGTGCCGTCACGGGACACCTGCGAATGGCGGCGGAGGAGGTGGTCATGGGGAACGCGCACGTTGGAAAACCACATTCGACCGTTGTCCACGCCGTTGAGACCGTTCTTGGCGCCGCAGTCGCCAATGGTTACACCCGGGACGGTAGTGCCATCTTCGTTGCGAATGCGGACTAGGAAGGGGTGCACGCCATGGCAGACGCCTTTGACGTAGAGCTGTGCGAATAAGGCGGTCCAGCGTGCAGATTGGAAGGCGCCACCTATCCAGTACTTTTGAGCTTCTTCGCAGGGGGTGTTCACGATGAATGTTTGGGAGGGGATATCGTAGACGGCCTTCGTTTGGATGCCCTTGACGTTGGATCCATGCCCCAGTTCCGTCATGGCAAAGCAACCGAGCATCTGGCAGTTCTCGATCTTGGGCGTCCACTTTGCGCACTGCTCGTCGTCGCCCATTAAGCTCACGGTCCCGCCGAAAAGTCCGTAGTGAACCCCCATTTTAATCTCCATGCTGTGCTCCATGGCACCAACAGATTCAAGGGTGGCTTCATACCGCTGGCGTCCCTCTGCCGTAAAAGTCTGCAAGGTGTTGTGAAAAACGCCGGTCTTTGCGATGAGGCGCCACCTCTGTATGGTGCGTGCCCTCTGTTCGGCGAGGGATTCGTTATAGCGCGGGAAGAAGACGGGGTTCTTGAAGAGCTCATAGAAGCTGTCGCGGAGGGCAAAGTTGTTCATGTCCAGCAACTCGCGCATTTTTTTGATGTCAAAGACGGGGCGAGGGGCAACTACACCTGGGGGGAAAGGATTGACTCCGGCCCGCTGTTGAGCCTCGGCATCGGAGATCCACTGACGATTGAGAAGGGGGGAAGTTGAACTGCGGACGGAAGGGGCGTTGAACTCGGCCTCAAGACGTTGGAAAGTGGCATCGGAAATGTTCATTTTGAGTAGAGAAATGGTGATGTAAATATGAAGTCAAGTTGCGATCTCTTCTTGTCTTGATGCCTAAAGGGTAATGTCTGAGTTTGAGTCTGAGGATCGGTAGGGACTACATTTATACTATTTGGACCGCCTCGGGACCTCTTTTGACCAAACGTGTTATGGAGGAGCTGTTCTTGCATCTTGGGATCGTTTCGAAGAGAATGGCTCGCAGCATGAGTACACTTGTCCCATCCCGAACAAGGCCAGCGTACACCATTTCCCCAGTGGTCGAAGAGAATGGTTGCTCGTGAACCCGTTCGGGACAGGGGAAATAGATGTGTTTGTAATGTGCAAATACCGTTAGCTACTTGGGAACAAGCGGCATGAAGGTGCTACTAGCGTCTTGACAAGACGCCAATGAAAGGGCAGAAGTTGGATGTCGCTGTAGACGAGGTGCAGAACGAAACAAATGTGCAAAAGGGGGGTGAACCAAATAGCATGGCCATTCATGCCCAAGGGCTTGGCTATGTGCAATCAACTGATACGGCCAGCAAGAGGTAGCCTCACCTGAAATTTCCGACAGATTTTTCTTCGTTTGTGTTGAATCGAAGTTATGTTTTGGATGCTTTTCACGGTGCGGGGCACATCCAATGGAAGTCGTGAGATGAGCCCAGATGTGTCCTTTGTCGACGAATGAATTTGCACTACTGCGAAACGTCATTCCCGCTCCCCACGACTCATGTATGTCATAACGGTAACTGTTCTCAAACCATTTTTCCCTGCCGTGCTGTTATTTTAATGAAAGAGCAACAGTCCCTGCACGCCATACATCACGCTGTTGCCATGCTCGTGGCATATGGAGACTCAAAAATGATGTTTCTGTAGTCAGCGATGAAATGATTTTCTAAACTGTGATGAATGTCTACCAACGAGATGCTGTCATTTCTAACGACTGAGGGATGTTTCAGTTTTGAGCCACTGTGTTACACGTTTTCACCCACAGATCTAGGACAGGTTTCTGTGTCCAAGAAGAATGAGGTACACGGCTATGTTGCGATGAGAGTGCCTGATCTCAGGCATGTAGAAAGCTCGCGTGCTCTCAAGATCTATGTAGAAAGCTCGCGTGATCTCAAGATCACGCGAGCTTTCTACATGTTACAGGTAGAACACGAATCTCGACTCTGAGAAGAGCAGTACTGTTGCTCACCCCTGAGTAAAACATCGGCGGCATCGACATGAATTTTCCTATATATTTCCCGGACTGATTGCTACTTTGAAATGCGTCAAGGGAGAGATGCCGGACCAAGAAATGTCTAGAGGACATTCCTTCTTCCTCCTTGAGGCCGGCATGTTGGGGGAAAAGCACGCAACCTAATTTCTTATTATAGATTATCGATTTGAGGTCGACTTTGAAACTATTTCCTTTGACAACAAAAATCTTGGAGAGCAGCGGGAGAGAAGCTCTGAACGTCTTCAAAGACAAAGAACTCAATAAATTTCAAATTTCGAGCTTTGTTTCTAAACTTTGCGTTTGCTTTCGAATATATCAAAGAAACACACTTGCCCTGGATAACGCAGCAAAACTCGATTTTCAGTTGAGATGATCTCTTTCTATTGTTGAGAAAAATTCTATTGGAGAAAAAGGAAGTCGGAAAAGTTATCCCAGCTGAGCTCATTGATCACCAAGACATTAGATCGCCATTTTGTCAGTAATATTTATCAACTTTGATGTTTTAACTTCATGATTAAATTGCAACCAGTGCCAATATCACTTTTCTCTCAAATGCATTTCAAAAAAAGTATCTCGCACAAGTAATCTCTCTTTATTCTCTCCCATTTGGAAGTGATGGTGCCACTTTAAATATCATTCGCAATCAGACATTGTCCACAGCGTAGAGGCATCTCAGCTCAGTGGTTATGGCGTGCTGGGTCATATAAACCACTGACCCTGAGTCAGTGGGTTCGATTCTAGGTGGCGGGTCGCAACCGCAGGTTAGAATCGGGCGATTCAGGGATGCCCACCATATTTTTTGTTTCAAACACTTTTTATTATTTTTTGCAAGCTCTCTTCTCAGAGTTGGTGCAGTATTGTGTGCATAGAACGGTTCAAATTACGTCGATGAGATGTAAGGAATCTTCATACAAACTTTTTGCCTGTAAGGAAAGATAGAAATATACATAGACTGATGTATTGGTTTGTTCTTCCATTGACTGATGTATTGGTTTGTTCTTCCATTGAGTACCGTTGAATTTGGTCTTTTATTACAACTGTTCATATATGGCCTTTGAAATGATCACATCATGCATTAAACATAAAAGAGAAACGCATGCGGTACAATCATTTCTTTTTTTATGTAATCAAAGATTATGAAAGTCTTTGGGAGTGGCGTATGAGTTGTGAAGATCGACTGCTGGATGATACCATATACATTTTCTAACGGTGGCTTTGGATGTATCAAGAGGGTTCTGTGTAGTATTTCTGTTTTTATGGATTATCACAATCCCACAACATTTTCGAAAGGAGATGCATTAGTTTAAACAGGAATTCTTCAAACAATCAACAAGGCACTTGGCTAACACATGAGATAAACCCGAGTCCCAAAGAGCTGCTGTGCTGCACATGCAAATACAGCAGGGCCATCGACACAAGACGAGTCTTGAATCGATCTGGTATAACAGAGAATGAGAAATATTTGATCTTGATGAACTTCAGCAGTATAGAATTCCACGCAATGTAGAGCCCCCGTGTATTATCTGACACTGGTCTCGGTTCACTTCGGAGTACCACATGGCAACCGAGTGGCAGCCTAATTTCCATAAGGACCTCACACTCATCTCCCCCCTTCGCCTCCATTCACATTGGTCGTGATGACCATGCTAAGCCATGGAAAGGCCTGCTTATTGGAGTCGTCCCAGCGCGATGGAGCCGGCTGTCGCTCGTGAGTTGGTCCCAACTGACGAGCTCCCAGGAGCTCGTCGGAGAAACGGGGGCGATGACCGATGTGAGGGGCAAGATGAAATGCTGGACATTGCTACGCGTGACGTCACAATCGAAAGCGGGATCCTACCCTCGCTTACACTTTTCATTACACCTGGGTATGTTGCAGTACGTGTACCACAAGTGCATTTCACTCACGTCGACCACAAAGATATATGCGACCACGTGTAATACTCGAATCCCAGTCCGAAGGCTTGACATGTCACAAATGCCCGACCCCTCTTCCTTTCCGCTCCCACCATCTCGCTCACTCACGCACCATGAGGCCCACCAAGCTGCTTGACCTTCCCGACGAACTTCTCTTCCGCATCCTGTGCCACTTCCCCCAGCCCGATTTCGTCTCACCCCAGGCCCCACTTGCCTTCCCCGCCGCTCTCACCTGCACCCGTCTCCTCGCCGTCTATCGCCGCACCCTCCGAACCCTCGAGTGCTACTTCCCCCGTGACGAAACCGATGTCTTCATCATCACAACCTTGGCATCGCACCTCATTGCTATCGTCCGTTTGGCCGGTCCACACCTCAAGGAGTTCGGCTTATTCGGCCCAGTCTCGCCGGCCCCCATACTGCACGCCCTTACCCTGCACAGCCCGCACCTGCGCGCCCTCACCTTCGAGGAAACCGGGCCCATTCCCAAGCAGTACCCCTCGCCTCTCTGGACTTCCTGCGCGTCGGCAAACCTGGCCCCGTCTTCGCACATCTGCACACCGCCGCCCGTCTCCAGGAGCTCCGCCTCGGATGCCTCGACGCCCGCGCCTGGAAGCAGGCCGCAAAGGCCCTTCCTTCCGTCGTCTCGCACCTCCGCTCCTTGCATCTCATCTTTAAATCTACATCCAACCCGCGATGGAGAAACTACGCCGCCGTCGCCGCATTTTTTAAAGGCTGTGCTGCAACGGACATCCACGATTTGCGTGAACTCGAGATGAGGCAGCATGCCGTCAGCCCGCAAGTCACGTCGCTCTTGCCGGACGACGTCATCGACCGCCTCGCCGCGGAGGTCGCGGGCGGGGGGCATGGACGCATTCCGATTGTTCGCTTTGTCGCTCAGAGGGATGATGTCGAGCAGTGCGTCAGCATGTTCGCCAACGTCGGCGCTATGCTTGATGTCACCCTCTTCGGGCAGCGCATTTTTTTGAAGTGATCACCGAGCCCGTTGTGCTTCCCGCGCTTGGTTTTTCCTTTTTCATCTTACCCGGCGTTCCAGGTGACGCCTGGATCAAGGTAGGGCTCATTCTGTGTGCCTGAGAGAGGCGCTTGACAATCCTACTAACGCGACGGTACGGTGCACGCTTCTCGCTGACCCCTTTCTCCTACAGCTTCGGCTTGTTGTTATGCGCCACATAATCGAAAGGGATCGGCGCCAGCAGGTGCGGTGGGTATCCAGACGACTCTAACAACGCGAATACGTGCGGTCTGAGCATCTCGCAAAACCGCCCCACATTCGCGTGCCTCATCGGTGCCTCACCGACGGACAAGGCCCCGCACCTCAGGAACACGGCCTGCTCATCCACGGTTCTCGCCGTGTGGAGCGCTTCACAAAGCCTGAGCATAACGGCCATCCCCGTGTCGCCGCGCCGCTGCAAGTCGCTAAGCGTGTGATGGATCAACTTTACAATCCGCAGCCCCAAGTGTGTCCGCCCAGCGTTCCCGGGGACACGCTGACGCGTCCGCTGGAGAGCGACGCGAGAGGCGCCGGAGCGCTTGTCAGCAGAATTGAAGTTTAAGTGAAACTTGGCGTCACGCGACACTTGGGAATGGCGGCAGGGGAGGTGTAGAAAGAAGGTTGTGATGTGAATATGGAATCATGTTGAGTTGTTTTGTTGCCTTGATGACTCGAAGGGGGTGTCTGACGCTGCGCAGGGACTACGTTTATACTACTTGGACAGACTTGGGACCTCCTTGGACCATGGTTTTCACTGAGGAGCTATAATTGCTTTTTAGTAATGCTTCGATGAGAATGACCCGCTGCAGAAGCAGGCCTGGGCCGTCCCGAACAACTTCTGCGGTACTCGATTTCTGCGGTAGTGGTGCAGAATTCTCGCGTACATCGCGTTTGAATTTGTCCAGGAAATGAGACATGGGTGTGCCTGCAGTGTGTAGAAAGCTGTGTTACCTAATATATAGCAAGAAGTTTTGTAGTCCAGTAGTACCGCGATAGAGCCCCCATGAAGCAGCACAAGTGGATGCCCCGTGGGTCAAGTGCAGAAGGACTAACGACGGTCACTCGAGAGCACAGCGACACAGGTCAGTAGGCTTGGCCATACCGTATAACACACACATAACATGCGATGTCACTCGAGAGCACAGCGACACAAGTCAATAGGCTTGACCATACGGTACAACACACACATAACATGCTTCTGCGTGCTATCGCGCGACACAAGAGGGATGGCCACAAGACGTTTCTTCGTCCGGATTGAATCATAGATTCTTGCGGGAAGCTTTTTACGGCGTAGGGACATGTCCAATAGGTGGTCTGAGATGAGCCCAGATTGCAAATGGCCGACGAATCAAATCACAGTACTGCGAAACGTCACTCCCATGACGCGCCTCCATCTGTACAGAACATATATACTGTGCTACGTAAGCTGTTGTGCAGTTTTCTGTATGAAGCCCGGCAGCAGTCCGCGTCTACCGTATCACACATGTCGTTTTGTGGCATCCAGAGATAGACTCTTGTCTCTCTACGGAATGGTTCTACCAAAACATAGCGATGCAAAACTGTCATCCCGAAGCACTCGTGTCAGATGTCTTGGAAACTGTTGCTTACTCAACCAATACGATACACGTTTCCTGGACATGCTTCCCGAATGTCAAGGTCATGTAGGATGCAACACAAAAGGAATTCTGGCAAGGCCCCGATGTGTATGTTTTCACACTCATGTACAATACTATACATTCTTGGCATCCCTTATGGACGCGAGTAGTTGATGCTATACAGTAGCTCCCCCAGTGCCTAGTTTGGAGTTCCTGCGCATCACGAGAGTAACTCAGTACCATAAACCTGCGTCAAAGCTACATATCGTTGACGTTTCTCACATCACACATTTGTCCTCCCATTGAGCGAATTGTTGGTTCAGTTTTTGAGTTGCCTAACGCAACCATCAAACCGAGAAAGCTTTCCATCCTCTGTTTCTAGCTTTTTTGCAAACTTTGAATTCGCTACCACATGTATGAACAATTTTGCTCAGCCTGAAATCGTGAGGCACTCGGTATGCTAAAGGCACTTGAACAGGATTCTCGACCCTCAAAACAGCGGTACTTTTGATCACCACCTAGAGAAAAAACTCCCGGAATGGCTTTTCCTATTTGTTTCTGGGTCTGATTGTTCCTTAAAATGCAGTAAGAAAGAGATGGCTGCGGACCAGCTAGGGTCTGGAGGACAATAGTGTTTCTTCTTGGAGCCCGATTCTTTTTGGAAAAGCTACATATATGAATTCGTTATTTAAGATTGTCTTTTGGCGTCCACTGTTAACAAATGGAATTCGATAATTTTCACATTGACTAGCAATGAGAAAGAAGTTTATAAACATGTGCAAAGACGAAGAATCCCTTAAACTTCAAGGTTTGAGCTTTTTTGTACATTTTTCGCTTTGCTTTGGAACATATCGAAGAAACAGGGTTTCATGGATAACGCAACCAAATCCCCTTTTCAAGTGGAGAAGAAATCTTTCCATTATTGATTAAAGTCATTTAGAGTAAAAAGAAAACGAGAGAGAAAACGAGATCTCGGCTGAGCTCATTGATCACTACGACATCAGCCAAAGATCGCAATTTGTCAGTAATCTACATCTACTCTGATTTTTCAACCCCATGATTAAATTGCAAACAGTGCCAATATCACTTTTCTCTCAAATGCATTTCAAAAAAGTATCTCGCACAAGTAATCTCTCTTTATTCCTTCCAATCTGGAAGTGATGGTACGACTTTAAATATCATTCGGAATCAGACTTTGTCCACAGCGTAGAGGCATCTCAGCTCAGTGGTTATGACGTGCTGGGTCATATAAACCGCTGACCCTGAGTCAGTGGGTTCGAAACCAGGTGGAGGTCGCAACTGCACGATAGGGGTCGGAACAGACTCAGGGGTGCCCAACATACTTTTTTGTTGAAAGCTTTTTATTTTTCTGTAGCTCTCCGTTTTTAAGTTTAGGTACAGTATGGTGTGTATAGAATGGTTAACATGATGTTGACAAGAGGTTAGGGATGTCTACATTCTTGATACTGACGAGTTGTATGCTATATTAAAGTGGCTCTGCAAAATTGATTTTTTGTTGTGTTTCCTCCATTGAACACCGTTCAATACGCTGTTGTATTGCGATTGCTCGCCATTGCGAACAAGAGAGCCATTGAAACGTTCAGAGTTGAAATGTAATGGAGAAGTGCATGAGGTACAGTCATTTCTGTTTAAATTGCAAAGAGAGAGTGGCATCATTTAGGAGTAGTATACCTGTATCGACGATGGACCACTATGCGGTATCAGTCCCCCCCCAATTATGAAACAAAATACTCTTTTTAAGATATTTTCGAAGGTATCTCACCATTCATCCCCGTACCGACGTCAAACGAAAGCGCTCAACTGTCGCATCACGCTCATAAACTATGACCCGATGGGGCTTCTCAGCGGCATACCAATTCGCAGAAAACCGTAAGCGTTAAAAGCCTCCCAATCACCCTATATGTGCCAAATACTGAAACAACATTGCTGTGAAAAAATCTGAAATGCTTTATTTGTGAAGAGGAGCCGGTAAGGTACTCTGCGCACGTAACCTGGCAATTGCCCTGCCCTACGGGTGTCTCGGTTGTCGCGCAGCGTCCTCTTTCGTTCTAGACGCCCAGCGCGCAACCTCCGACTCTCCTCCTCCTCGAATCGCTCTTGTGCTTTTCCAGCGGCCTTCTCAGCTGCATTTTTCTCCCTTTGAATCCGTCGTGCCTCTTTCGCATCCGTCTGGATGCGAACTCGATGCGGAATGCCCGATTCTGATAATGTGAATGATGCGGTTACTTGAGGATATTGGCAGGGGGGATGGCTGGCAGAGGAGCATAATGGTCGTTCCAGTTTTATCACGAGACTGGCTGTAGTCTGTACCTGATGTTAAATGCCGCGAAAAAGCCATTCAAATGGTCACATTTGGCGCAATCGGAACACTTTTACTGTTATATCCAAGATTGTGGCGGGCTTAGGCTCCAAGCTGCAATTGATTCATAGATATATGCAAAATTTTGTATCACATTAGGAGGCCGTATCATCAATAGGACACCCGATGATAATACTACGCTCGTTTTCTATCGCGAGACGTTCATGTATCAATAAAGGTTTTCTATCCTTTTTTCAGAATCGGTCGAACACAGTTCGAGAACGTTTTCCGAGCGCAGATAGCTTATGGTCAGACATAACTACGAAGGGACAGTGTGGGATGGAGATGAAAGGTGCAGAAAAGCAGGAAGAGGGCGGGTGACAAATCGGTCTCGCACATCCTTCCCTCCTCTCGGCTGCCTGCTCTCACTCCCCGGTACCCATGCATGTAGGCTCCGCGCATGTCATGTTGTCCGACATGGCTCTCGTGCAGAAAGTT
>NW_005178985.1:173112-174786 GCF_000350225.1 Chondrus crispus
ACTCAACACGGGGAAACTTACCAGGTCCGGACATAGTGAGGATTGACAGATTGAGAGCTCTTTCTTGATTCTATGGTTGGTGGTGCATGGCCGTTCTTAGTTGGTGGAGTGATCTGTCTGGTTAATTCCGTTAACGAGCGAGACCTGGGCGTGCTAGCTAGGCGCCAGTACCGTTTTTTGGTACTGAGGCTTGCGTTCGTAGGGGGCGTGGACGTGACGAAGCGCGAGGATGCAGAGTCTGCACTGCAGACCGACCGGTGACGCGCGGCTACAGTAAGCATTCCACCCCAGCGGTGTTCCACACGGGGCTCCCCCCTCGCCACGGGGGCTCGCAACGAGGCGTGCGGGCGCGGCAGGGGCGGGGCGGCCGGCGGGGGAGACGTGGCGCGCACGGACTGTGTGTGGTTGACTGTTTGTGGTTGGCTGTGTGTGGTTGCGGCGGGGTTGCGTGCGCGCGGGCAGACAAGCTCGGAGTTTGATAGGAGGCGAGTTGGAATCCTATCGCATGCGGTGACCTGCGGTGATGCGGGGGGGAACCTTTAAACTTTCTACGTTTTTCGATCTGCCTGTCGACGCGCTGCGGCGTGCGCGCCAGCAATGCGGGGCGCGGCGGGGTCTTAGCTCTGTTGTAAATAAAGATGTAAGGGAGAACCCGCAGGCGCGGGGGGTTCCCCTTCCCGCCAGGGGCGGGCGTGCGCGCGGGAGGGCAGGAAGGACCCTTTGGGTGTCAAGGCTCTGTACTGTAACCTGACGGCAAGCGCCGCGCGCTGCGGCGGCCGCGGTCGCGAGACTCGCGCCGCGTGGCGGCAGGGCGCGCGGGCGCACTCGACGAGGCGGGCAGGGCTAGATATACGCTGGTCAACATTGCCGGAATTCCAGGAAATTGGGCAATTTGGAACGTGGTTTTTGGGCGCGACAAGCAGGTTTTCAGGGAGTTGGAATAGTACACGTGTAAAATTGGTGCAAAAGCTTTTGCACATTGTGTGCCATAGAGACCTTTGAACTTGAAAGTTTCAAGCTGTGTTCCAAATTACCCTTTTTTCCAAATTACCCTTTTTTCCAAATTCCCGGAAGGGTAGATACCCTTCGAAGGGTACTGTGCGCCGCTTGTCTTCCTGCTTGTTTCCTTCCTGCTTGTTTCGTCCCCCTTCAGCCTTTGGCTTGCACGGTGCCGCGCCTCTGTAATGTCGCGCCGCACTGCGCCACTGTTACAGAACTGTAAACTTGTCTACTGTAGTGTACACGTGCGATGGCGATCCGCCCCCGCGTCCCGTTCCACCGTGCGCCGTGCCGCGGCGTGGAACGCGCTCCCGGAGCACGCGCTCCCGGAACACGCGCTCCCGGAACGTGCCCCTGTGGCACAGCACCAAGGGTACAGTATTCCCGCAGCTTTCACAGTCGGCCCCCACTGCCACGGTAAACTTGTACAGTACCGTTTACCTTGAAGGTACCGTTGGGTGCCAATCCAGATTGGCACCAATCGCCCTGCAGCGCGGGCGCCCTTCGCCGCGCGCAGCAAAAAGCCCCAACAACGCCCTAGAGCCCGCCTCGCCGTGCGGTCTTCGCGGGCGAGCCCAACCCGGCGACCATCTCTCGCAAGGCAGTCGCGCGCGGGGGGGGGTGTCCTTCTCCTGCTCCGCTCGCAGCCGCGGCCTCGCACCACGTTGGCGGATA
>NW_005178985.1:175542-177147 GCF_000350225.1 Chondrus crispus
TACCTCGTTCCGGGATACGCGCTGCAGCTTCTACGGCGGCGATGCCTGCCACGCGCTGAGGGGGGCCGACGCCCTGCAGAGGAGGCAGAGCCTGCGGAGGGGGAAGAGCTTTCATCGGTATACGCGCGTCACGGGCTCCATCTCTGCGCCCGTGCACAACGCCGGCAAGGACGACTTTGACGACCTCGCCACAAAGGTTACAGAGATCCCCGTCCAGACCGTCCCCGACATCCCGCTACGCCCGCTCGCGCTTCAGGGTGACACATGACATCCCCTGCATCGCTTTCGGCGTCCACGCTGTCGCACAGCTCCCGACCCGTACCGCTTTAGTGCGCTTGTTCGAGTTGCTTTACACACACACACACACACACACACAGTCGCCGCCCCTGCTTTCGAGCCATGGTTGGCATGGCCCGCTGCCGATCCGCCGTCGCGCCCGCACCACCACCACCACCGCCGCATCTGCCCAGTCTCAACTTTCCGTCGCGTCTAGGTGCGCCCTGCCCAGCAATGTGCCAACTTGCTTCTTCTCTCATCACCCATCCATCTCTCCCTCTCTACTCCACTAGAACCCCCGTTATTCCAACCTACTCCTCTATAGCTTACCACCACTAAAACTACCAACCCTATTTTCTTTCATTCATCCCCACACGCCTTGTCACTACACCACAGCCCACCACCGCGCCACCCACCACCCACACAAACTCCACCATCCCCCCCCCCGCGCCCGTCCGCTCACCGCCCCTCGCGCCGCGGCCGCCGCAGCAAGAACTGCCCGATCCGGAACACCAGCACCCACACGGGGAACGGCGAGATGTACAGCGAGAACCGCGCCCCGTCCGCATCCTTCCTCTCGTACGTGTACCCGTTCACGAGCCACTCGAGCCCCGCCCGCCGCCCGAACGCTGCCCGCATCCCCGCCGCCACCGCCACCACCGCCACCGCCGTGTACACCCGCGTCCGGTACCGCGCGGGGATCCGCGCCCCGCACACCCGCTGCAGCAACCCGCCGCGCCCGCCCGAGCCGTCCCCCCGCGAGCCGTCCCCCTGCGAGCCGTCCCCCTGCGAGCCGTCCCCCCACGAGCCGTCCCCCTGCGAGCCGTCCCCCCGCGAGCCGTCCCCACGCGAGCCGTCCCCCCGCGAGCCGTCGCCCGAGCCGTCGCCGCGAGGCCCAGAGCTCTCCGCGGCCCAGCCCGCCGCGGAGCCGCGCGCCCGCGCTGAGGCGACGTCGCCGGCCATTGCGCGCGTCGCTGGCAGCGTCGGATGAATTCAAAACAACAACGGCACACGTGCGAACGCTTCCGGTAACGTCCTCCTACTCGTACCAGTGCCTGACTGCGCCAAGGGGGTGGCGATGTGGTTTCGGCACTGCGTTGCGCATGACGCAAGCAGTTGCTGACTTCACTGCGCGTGCGCCACTTGTCTACGTTGCATTGGATTGGGAGGGCTTTTCACACGCTAATGTGTGATTGGGCATCTTTGGACGGCAGATGCCGCCTGATGTGATATTTTCGGAATGTTTTATGCTCGGAAGAGGAACAACTGTACCGGAATTCTACCCCCTTCCCCCCGCCCCTTCTCAGTATCTTAACTTTGGATATTGAA
>NW_005178985.1:177287-180420 GCF_000350225.1 Chondrus crispus
ACTTCGTTTCATCCAAAGTACACGTGTCACGTATAACAATTGGCACTTGGAACAATGCAAAATTACGTTCTGAAAGATTGAGAAATGTCGCGTGAATGCTGTGCCCGCTTCCGAACAGCCCTGAGCAACTAACACACTAATCCCCTAAATCCCCTAATCCCCCTAATCCCTTCGTGGCACTCTTGCTTTTCCACAAACACATATGCAGGCCTCAATGTGTTCAGGCTTCAGACAAAACACTTGCCTCCGTCGCGGTTTAATCACAGATCATATATATATAGTATATCTGCAGGCATGCCACCTGGCGGTGCAGGAGTGGTCTCGGAGAAGACCAATCCGGGCGACCTTCGGGAGATATTTGAAGATGAATGCAAATCATACGCATGAGTCTTTGAAAACCCGTAGAATTTAGCAATACCAAGGATTGAAAATATCGCCCAATTATTTGCACGGAAAGGACAGAAGACCGTCTTCATGTCAACAGTTTCTAGAAATCCCATTTCAGTTGCCTCATCATGCAAAAACATTCGTGCTACCTCAAAATCTTCTTCCACAGAAAAGCTCGAAGAGTGCCGGGGGAGGTCGCACAAAAGCCGTGCTGGCCGTCATGTTTGCTCGCTTTAGACTGCGGCCGGCAAGTCTGGTGGCGCTTTCCGTGCTTTCTCGACCCAGCTATGCGATAGCAGAAGGAAGTTCATCTGATGGTCCTTCCCCGCCACTGTCGCACATACGTCGCGAGCGCGCTGCAAGAGTGCTCACCATTGCCGCTGCAGTCGAGCCGCAGGAGACTGCCACGGCGCTGCGGTTGGCCAGGGATACCATTCGTGAGCAGCATTTCAACTCGCTCACCCCGCGTGAGCAAACCTTCTTGCGATACACTCTCAAGGATGGCGCCGCAAGGGGAGTCGCTTGCGCCGCTGGCGGGGCCGCGGCCAGTTATGCCATTTTAAAAATTGTGCTCCTCGTCATTCCCTTGGTTCCGTCCAAGCTGGTCTCCCGTGCAGCCATGTCAGCCGTCTCGTTCGGGGCTGCCGTTGTCGAGCTTGCCGCTTTCCCAGATATCACCACTATCGAGTTGCTGCTTATGAACAACAGTAGTTTGGGC
This sequence comes from Chondrus crispus, assembly GCF_000350225.1. Taxonomy (NCBI): domain Eukaryota; phylum Rhodophyta; class Florideophyceae; order Gigartinales; family Gigartinaceae; genus Chondrus; species Chondrus crispus. Next base: position 178,393 of record NW_005178985.1, read on the forward strand.
TGCAAAGCACGGAAACGGATCGAAGAATATAACCCTCACCTGCTTCTACTGCAGACGCTGGATAGACAAGCAGAGCACGCAGAGTATCGTGTACAAGCAGACACGGATCTGTTCGAATTTGAATCCCTCAAGCACCCTAAATCCGAGTTCTTTGACCAAGAAGTGCACATTCGATGAACGCAGGCGTTTCAAAATTGTACAACAAATACGCTTAGACGCGGCGTGTCCCAAGGAACCACATGCCGATGAGATTAACAAGCTTAAGACCAACAACGAGGCACATTGATAGAATTACAAAGCGACGAGACCGCGCGAGTCAAGCAAGTTCAAGCTATACTTGCGCACTTCGTACTCGAGGACTTTGAAAATTTGGTTGGCACCCGACGTCGCAAACTCCAAAGCGCGTTCAAACGACTCGCCATCCGGGAGCTTGCTATCCAACTGACACGAAGCAATCTTAGCAGAGTGACTCAAGACGGCGAGCGTGAGCTCCGGGCGATCCGAGGCGCTCTCCAACGAGCTTGGATCAACGACAAAGGTGTCGTCCACAAAGCCGACACTACAAGCGACGACGAAATCCGACATAGCGACGCCGGCATTAACCAGTGCCAGACTGGCGGCATTGATAGCGGCGACGAGCGCGCCGCCGTCGTTCTGGAGGACCTGCACATAGATGTCGATCTGGCTCTTGGGGTACGAGGCGGTCAGGATGACGCCCTCGAAGGCCTTCTGCATGACGAGGGCGGCGGCGGTGCTCTTGCGGTCGCCCTTCCAGGTCCTGCGGTAGACGGGGGAGGCGAACATGGCGGTAGAGAACTCGCACTTGACGACGGCGCGGTCGTGCTGGATGCTTGCGCGCGAGTGGGGCTCGCGGGGGCCGTATACGGCGACGAGGACGCGCGTGTTGCCTTGCTCGTAGTAGGCGGAGCCGTCCGCGCGGGACAGCGCGCCCAGCGAGCACCGGATCTTGCGCACCTCGGTCGGGCGCCGGCCGTCGATGCGAAGCCCGTCCAGGGAGATGTATTCTAAGCCGCCCGCGCCTCCGCCGCGGCTGCGGGAGCGCTTCGTTGCGGGTGGCATCGCGGGTGAGAGGGGGGGGGGTGGTGGATGCGCGCGCTAGGCAATTGGACAGGCGCGAAGGTGTGGCGACGGTGGAGCAGCGCAGAGGTAAAATTCGGCCGGATCAAGGAGGCAAGGTGCACACTCTAACAGATTAGATTTACGCGTTGTGTGTAGATAGACTTCGGATCGCAAAGGGACAAACGTGAAAGGCTACTGTAATGCACGGGAGTTGCAAAAAAAATTAAAAAATATTCCCCCACGGGGAATTGAACCCCGGCCTCCCGAGTGAGAGTCGGAAATCCTAACCACTAGACCATAGGGGATTGGTGCGAGAGCTAGAATCTTTCTGTTTATATACACAAATTTTGATTGTATGATCATATGGAGCGAGCCGATTTTTTTTTTTGATTAGTGAATATAAAAGCGGCCGTTTTTTCCATTGAAATTACCCCCCTCAATTTTAAAAAAAGCAAGGGGGAGGACGGCAAGGAGGTAAGCAGTGGGCCAAGACGGAAGGGGAAGAAGGGTTTGCCATGCAGAACATGTGATACCGGAGAATGGGCGGTCGGCATGGGACAAGCGGGTACGACTTGGTCCGGCGAAGGGGGGAAGGCAAGATTGGGGGGTTTGGCAACTCCAATTGATACAAGGGAGGGGATGGGTCAGGCGGCAGTGAGTGTGCAGCACGCAAGCTCGAGAGTTGGATGGGAGGCTGGAAAATCATCCAAAAAATGGGCCACTGCCTCGTTCCACACCGCCCATTCCAGTTACGCTGTAATGCTTTGCCCATCCCGCCTGACACTCGCGCAAAGCTGGAGGGCCTTGCTCTCTTTCCTTTTCAAACCCCCTGCGCGCGCCACACAATTGGCCACGATCTGCATGCATTGCTGCAGGCCGCTTCTCCCGCATCCAGTTGCGCGCCACATCGCCTCCTCCTCCTCCTCCGCCAGCCCCCTCCCCCCACAA
>NW_005178985.1:180690-237525 GCF_000350225.1 Chondrus crispus
GCTCCGGCGGCCGCCGGTTGACGCCAGCCCCGCCGCGCCCGCCCCGCTCCGCAGGCCCGCCTCGCGCAGGGCCAGCGCACACGCTCCAGACTTGCACGCGGGCAGCCCCGCCGCGTTGAGGGCGCTTGCGCCGCGCCCGCAGTCGCGCCGCCTGCCGCGCGCGGGCACCTTCGCCGCGTTCCGCTCCTCGGACGCCCTGCTTGAGGGCGCCGCTATCGCTGCGACGAAGGAGCACACGCAGGTGAGTAGCGAAGATGTGAAGAGTACAAGTGATTCGGATGGGAGCGGACGAAAGGAACGTGCGCAGAGGGTTTGTGGTATGTGCAGTGCGTGCGCGGCCATGCCGCCGTGGGCTCCGGAGAGGATGGCAACGCTGTCGCAGGCGGAGAAGAACGCCGTGTTGAGGGAAATGCAGCATAAGGAGGAGAGGGGAAAGCTCGAGGCTGAGCTGAGGAAGAAGCGCTTGAGTGACATGCAGGCCGTCGCGAGAAGGCTCGCGAAGAGGCCGGGGGTGAACGAGGAGTTGCAGTCGGAGAGCGCGAGCGAGGGAGTGCTGAGCGCGGGCAGGGCTGTGAGCGGTGACTATGACGAGTTGGAGAGCGTGGATTTAGGGACTGAACTCGCAAGTCAGAGGAGCGCGTCGAAGAGGAGAAGCAGGACGGAGAGCACGTCTACAGGTCCGCGGGACGACCGCTTTGGGGAGGATATTTCGGGTGCTGTGCAGACGGGTGTCAAGGGCAGGGGGAGACGCGTCCGAGTTGACGACGACTGTGGTCAATGCGGCGAGTTGGAATGCAAGGTCAAGGACCTGGAGGAGCAGTTGGGTGTGCTGAGGGAGGTTGTGAGGATGTGCGGCCCGGGAGAGGAACGGGATGAGGAGGAAAAGGAAAAGGGCAAGAAGCCAAAGACGTGGAAGGATAAGGTGATCAGTGCGTATTTTGGCGGCTCGGCGGTTGGGAATGAGCGAAGTCGACTTCGCGCGGAAGTTGAAGCACTGAGGAAGGCGACCGACTTCCTCTTTCACAAGCTGCAACCGCAACAGACTAACAAGTGACACTCCGATGCGCATTCTTTGTGAGTAGAGACTAATTGTAGCGTAGATATTTTGGCGGGAAAATATGCCAACCCGAACGCCATTTTCGATTTTCATTTCTTTTTGTTGCGCTATTCAACATCCAATAGCTACCCTTGGTAATCCTTAGCTCCGACGCCTCTTCCCCCGCTTCTCTGGCGCACCTCCAAGCCGAAGCGAAACCCAACCGCCGGAAGCCCCTCTTGGTTTCAACCCTTTTAACCGCCGCATCTCCTGCGTCGTTAGACGCTGCCCGATGCCAATTTGGAAGCCGCGCTAGGCTCGTATCCGCTCATTTCCCTGTAACCCGGCAACCTCAGCACCTTGCACGATGCACATCACGCAAATAACCATTTCCGGCTTCAAGAGCTATCGCGATGCGACGGTCGTCGGGCCATTCGCGGCGGGGCACAATGTCGTCGTAGGACGCAATGGTTCGGGCAAGTCCAACTTTTTTGACGCCGTGCGCTTTGTCTTGTCTGATACCTATTCCTCTCTCCGCGCCGAAGACCGCGTCGCTCTGCTTCACGAAGGTGCAGGGGCCTCGGTCCTGTCCGCATACGTGGAAATTGTCTTTGACAATTCTCACGGTCGCCTGCCATTCGACAGAGACGAGGTCGCTCTCAGACGTATGATTGGATTGAAGAAGGATGAGTTCTTGTTGGACAGGAAAAACGTTACGCGCTCCGAGGTCTTCAGCACGCTTGAGACTGCTGGCTTATCCCGTTCAAATCCATACTACATTGTTCAACAAGGGAAGGTCGCCGCCTTGTGCGCAATGACTGACAAGCAGCGCCTCGATTTGCTGCAGGAAGTCGCAGGCACTCGCATCTACAATTCGCGCCGTGCAGAGTCCCTCAAGAGTATGGATGAGTCTGATGCTCATCGCAACAAAATTTCAGAAGTCATAGCTTATATTGACTCACGTTTGGGAGAGCTGGAATCGGAAAAGGACGAACTTCGCGCCTTCCAGTCCCTGGATAAAGAACGAAAGGCACTCAAGTACACTATCCATGTTCGAGAGGTAGAGGAAGCAAAAGCTGCCTTGGAGGGTTTGGATGGAGACAATCATCAGTACCGCTCGAGGACAGAGGAGCTGCAAGCGAGGTTAACTGATGTCAGAGCAAATATTGCAGGTGCAGAAAGGGAAATCAAGTCATTAGCACCGGAACTGCGCAGGAGTGAGGAAGAATTAGAGGCAATGGATGGCCAGCGGAAGAAGGCCGTTGACAAAGTCGCCGAGTATAAAGTGCTCGTAACGGAAGCAGAGCAAGCGGCAAAAACAGTCGCCGAAACCGTTGCAACATCACGTTCCGAACTCAATCAGGTTGAGCAACTCATCGAGAGCAAGAGGGAAGAGCTCGAACCGTTGGAGACGCATTTTAAAACACTACAGAAAGCAGAATCTAAGCTCCGCAAGAAGCTTACTGACAGTGAAAGACGATTACTCAATCTTCGCGTAAAGGAAGATAGAACAAACCACTTCCCCAACGCTCAAGCACGGGATGCCCATCTGCGGAAATTGATCCGCGAACAGAAGAAACGGCGGGACGGCTGCGTCGCGCAAATTGAGTCAGCTAAAAAGGACATTGTGAGATTGGAAAAGGCCATAGAAAAGGGGCAGTTCCGAAAGGAAGAATACGAAGCCCAACGGCAGGAGCTGCTGGCGAGTGCAAATAGCGGTGATCCTGAGTTGGTCACCCTGCGAGCACAACGGGACCGTCTGCATGCTGAGCGGCAAGAAGCGCGGCGAAAGGAAAGTGATCTTCGGGCGAAAGCTAGGGATTTGCACAATGGTATGGGGCGTTTGGAAGCTGCAAAGAGGTCAGTTCTTGGCGCTGGTGCGTACAGAGCCATTCAAGCGGTGATGCGGGCTTCTCATGAAGACCCGCGTAATTTGGGCCCTAATCGTGTCTATGGTCCGCTCGTTGACCTTATCAATGTCGACTCAAAGTTTTCATCGGCAGCCGATGCCATTGCAGGTTCCACACTAACTCACATAGTCGTGGATAACGATGCAACATCTGCGAGGCTTGTAAGGATCATGAAAGAGCGGCGAGCTGGCAGGGTCACGTTTATCCCACTCAATCGGCTAGACGACAACCAAAGGCGGCCACCTTCAACGACCGCAGACGCTATTCCGCTCATTAGCAAGATTTCATGCCAAGATATGTTTCTTCCAGCTATTCGGCAGATCTTCGGCAGAACGCTGGTTACAAGGACAGTTGAAATAGGAGCTGAAATGTCGAAAAGACATGGCGTTGATTGCGTCACTCTTGACGGTGATGTTGTGAACAAGAGAGGGGCTATGCACGGAGGCTACATGGACGCTTCTAGAAGCCGGATTGATGCAGCACGCTTTCTCCGAGAGGCGCAAGCCGAGCTGGCAGCTTTGGAACCTCAAAAGGCAAGTTGGCAAGCAAAAGAAGCTGAGGTCGATGCAAGCTTGACCAGAGTACTTGGTGAAATGCAAAGACGTGAATCAACAAAGAGAACATCCAATTCGACAGCAGCTCGACTCCACACCGAAATCGCCCGCCTCTCAAAATACATCCAAAACGACAAGGCCAACATCCCGCGAGCCAAGGATCGGATGGCAGTGGCTGAAGAGTCTATCACTGCCGCTGAAGCGGCAATAGAGGACCATGAAAAAGAATTGGGTACTCCGATGGTCTCGGGGTTGTCCCCGGAAGAAGAGGTCCTAATGGAGTGTCTGAAGTCCGAACTCGAGACGCTGGGATTGGAAGTGACGGCAAAGAGCAATGAGCGTGCACTTGCTGAAAGGTCCGTTGTGTCGTTGCAGTCTGAGTTGAGCGGAAACCTGGAACGGCGGGCAGCTGCTCTGCGCGAAGCGATGAATCTGGGTGGCCAGGACAGTTCTATGATGATGTCAGACGACAATGACAGTCAGGCACAAACACAGAATGAGCTACGTAACAAGCTTGAGGAGCTAAATTTGGCTGAGGCTGACGTGAATAGTGTGGTGAAGTCGATAGAAGAGAGCAGTGCAGTAGTGCATGACAAACGGAAACGGCATAATCGACTCAGCAATCGTTTAGAACACGATCGTGAGGAAGAGAGCAAGATTAGTAAGGAACTGGAAGATGACCGGCAAATGGTGGAGCGGCGGTACAATCAGAGGTCAATCGAAAGGCAAAAGAAGAGTGATGCAGAGAAGAGCATTCGGGAGCTTGGATCATTGCCAGCAGACTTTGACAAGCATCGGGGGTTATCGATGGGGGTATTGATGAAGAAATTGAAGAAAACGAACCAGTCTCTTCAGAAATATTCACATGTGAACAAGAAGGCGTTAGACCAGTATTTGAAGTTTACGGAGGAAAGAGACTCTTTGACACGGCATCTCGGAGAGCTGGAAGAAGGTGCGCAGTCTATTCGGCAGCTGATTGAGTCTCTCGACCACAGGAAAGATGACGACATTTTGCGGACGTACAAAGGAGTGTCGAAGTTCTTCAGCGATGTATTTCGCGAGCTGGTTCCTGGCGGCAAAGCGTCGCTTGTGATGCTCAAGTCGGGCGACAATGGGCAGAACGATGATGGGGAAGAGGGAGAACCGCGGCGAATCCGGTACACGGGTGTTGCGATGAAGATTTCATTCAGCACGACTGGACAGGCGTATTTACTTCAGCAATTGAGTGGCGGGCAGAAGTCAATTGTGGCGCTGGCGCTTATCTTTGCGATTCAGAGACTTGACCCAGCACCGTTCTATCTATTTGATGAGATTGATGCAAACCTTGATGCGACGCATCGACAAGCTGTCGCCAACTTGATCAGGAAGCGGGCGAACCTTGGGACTCAGTTTGTTACGACTACGTTCCGACCAGAGTTTGTGAACGCGGGGGATATGTGGTATGGGGTGACGCACAAGAGAAAAGTTAGCTCTGTGCAGCAAGTGAACAAGAACGTTGCGTTAACTTTCGTGACAAACGATCCAGGCCAATCATGAGTGTTTTTCTTTTTTTCGCGAGCGCTACCCTTCTAAGGGTTAAGAGTCGTAGACCTGGTGGTTGCATGTGAATGAAATGTGTATTTTTGTTTATAAGAATAGTAGGGTCGTTCCTCCTTGTATCACTACTGTAGTATCAAAAAAGAATTGTACGGTGCGGTACTTTGAAGGAGGATGACTTGCTCTGCTCTGCCCACATAAAGTAGTTCTCTAAAGTAAATTACGAAGGGCAAGAAGCGGCAGGGTGGAAAGGTCGCTTCTTTCGAAGATAAACGTGACAGTTAGAAAAACGTGACCCCGTGACAAATCTACTGTAAGAGAAGAGGTCTCTAGAGCGGCCTATCAGCACGCAGTTGATGTGATGCGAACCGCCATAATTGGTCTGCTCGCCCGCCGATACGATCCCCAACTGGGGCCGTCACTCCAACGCCTCACTAGCAACACCCCCCAGATTCGCGACAACGGTCCTGCCACGCCCGGTGGAAAGACACGCCGCTAGCTAGAAAGGGACCGCCTCTTTCCAGTTGCATCTCACAGCCCGACTGCGCCCAACTCTTTGCACTGCCCTCTACGACTCTTCCTCGGTCACCGGCAAGCAGCATCTCACCTATAAGGCTCGAATCAACCCCAATTGTCACCCCCGGCCCGTGGAACATCACCATGCTCGCCTCCGCAGCCCGTTTGCGAGGGCATGCGCTTCGAGTGCTGGCACGCTCCGCGCATTTGCGTCAACGCCGCACGCTCTCTTACTTGCTACCGAAAGCATCCTCACAGGACCTCCGTGTGCTCGCTACCACCTACCCCAACTTCCATCCCAAGTACTCGCATTTATCAAACTCTCCATGGCTCTCATCACTACTCCATTCGGCCGACAAGGGCGGGCAAGATACAAACAAAATGACTGAGGACCATCCGAGAAAACCCACCGCCAGCAAAGGGAAAACGGGCCCCGGTGCGGAAAACGGCGACCCCAAGGGGCCTGAAGCGAAAGCCGACAACGTTGCGGGTGGTGGGGGCGGCGGGAACAAGGAGGGCGGCAAGACAGACGGCCCCGGCAAGCCCGGCAAGCCGCAAAGCGACGACGATCAGAGCAATTCATGGATGGGCCAGGCCGCGCTGGCACTCTTCGTCATGCTGGGTTTGTCGCTGCTCGGCTCGCGCGACCACGGCCGGGAGATTTCCTTCCAGGCATTCGTGTGGGACTTGCTGGAACCGGGGCTCGTCGACCGCATCGAGGTCGTCAATCGCAACGTAGCCCGCGTGTACCTGCGCACGTCCGCGCGCGCGCGGCCGCAGGATGCCGCCTTCGAGACCAGGAGGGGGCAGAGGGGCAGGTTGGACGGAGAGCAGGAAGCGAACGAGGCGGGGTGGGGCGCGGGAGAGGGCGGCTTCTCGGCCGATTCTGGGAGAGTTGATGGCGTCGGGAAGCTCAATCCGAGCATGGCTACAATCAACTCGACCGAGTCGCCATTCTATTTCAATATCGGCACTATTGATACGTTTGAGCGCAAGCTGGAAGCAGTGCAGGAAGATCTTGGTATTGAGCCGGATGACTTGGTGCCGGTTGTGTATACGAAAGAATCGAGTTTGACGACGGAGCTGTTGAGACAAGCCCCTTCGATCATACTGTTGGGGATTGGTATTCTCGTCTTGAGAAACGCCTTGGGACAGCTTGGAGGCATGGGAGGGGGGCGTAGCGGGATCTTTCAAGTGGGCAAAGCCAACCCGACGGTCGTCAAGGGTGGCGAAGCCGGGGTGCAGACCACGACGTTCTCGCAAGTTGCGGGCTTGGACGAGGCCAAGTTGGAGGTCATGGAGTTTGTCGACTTCCTGAAGAACCCAGCACGATATGAGAAACTCGGTGCGAAGATCCCGAAAGGGGCGCTCTTGGTAGGACCCCCAGGGACGGGAAAGACCCTACTGGCAAGGGCGACAGCCGGCGAAGCGAATGTCCCTTTCTTTTCGATGAGTGGGTCCGACTTCATCGAAATGTTTGTCGGTGTGGGACCGAGTCGCGTGCGCGATTTGTTCACACAGGCAAGGGCCAGCGCGCCTTGTATCATCTTCATTGATGAAATTGATGCCATTGGAAAGGCGAGGGGGAGGAGCGGGATTTCTGGGGGTAATGATGAACGAGAGAACACCTTGAATGCCCTCTTGGTTGAAATGGACGGATTCTCATCAAGCGCTGGCGTGGTCGTCTTGGCAGGTACGAATAGAGCTGATGTCTTGGACAAGGCTCTCCTTCGTCCAGGCCGTTTCGATCGTCAAATCAGTATTGACAAACCGGACATGCGGGGCAGGTATCAAATTTTCATGGTTCATCTGCAACCACTGAAGCTAAAGGATGAAGCATCAAAGATTGCGAAGCGACTGGCAGCTTTGTCTCCGGGCTTCGCTGGAGCTGACATTGCAAACATTTGTAACGAAGCTGCCCTTATCGCCGCCCGCCAGGACAAAAACTTTATCGAAATGATCGACTTTGAAAAGGCCATAGACCGAGTCATTGGAGGTCTTGAAAAGAAGAACAAGGTCATTTCTCGGAAAGAGAGAGAGATTGTAGCTCACCATGAGGCAGGCCATGCCGTTGCTGGGTGGTTCTTAAAACATGCTGACCCGTTAATTAAGGTTTCCATCATCCCCAGGGGTTCTGCAGCTCTTGGTTTTGCGCAGTATCTACCTGTGGACAAATTCCTACAGTCTAGGGAGCAAATGAAAGACTTCATGATAATGGCTCTCGGAGGTCGCGTCGCGGAACAATTATGTTTCGGCAGCATAACTACAGGTGCGCAAGATGATTTGAAGCGGATTACCCGTGCCGTGTATGCACAGATTACCACTTTTGGGATGAGTGAGAAGGTTGGGAAGATCTACTTTCCCAAGGCAGGCGAATCAGGGAATCAATTTTACAAGCCGTACAGCGAAAAGACAGCAGAGCTGATCGACGATGAGGCTTTACGGATTGTTGAAGAAGCGTATCTAGACTGTGAAAAGCTACTAACTGAAAAACTGGACGTCGTGAAAAATCTCGCAACCCGACTGCTCGACAAGGAAGTCATTGGTGAAGAGGATTTGATCGACGTGCTCGGCCCTAGGCCATTCGCGAAGCCAGCGACATACGACGAATTGGTAGGGCGGTACGAGCAAGATAGGAAAAAGCGGACTGGGAAGGGAGGTGAAAACGATGATCCGAGCGCCAGGGACCCGTCTACTACTCCACCAATTCCCGTTGAGGGAGCGCCGGCAGGAGCCCCGACTGGCCAAGGTTTCAAGCGGAGGGGTCATACTAGACCAACACCCGACGAAGAAGCAATACCAGAGCTAGCGTAGACCCCCCATAGCCATATATAAAAAATGAAGGAACAACACCGACACGCTCTGCTTGTCTTCACTTCACTTTGACAATCGGATATTGCTTCTTAAAGTTCGATGTAGTGCACGTTGCGCAGACCGGTAGGATGGAACGTGCCCGCCAACCTGTCTGCAAGTGTGTACCCCCGCACGCAAGTTAAAGTTTGGTCGCAAATTCACTTCACATGCAATAGAAGCCTGTCAGACTTTCGCCTCGTTGGGAAATGTGGTCAACACGCACGAGCGGCCACGAATCCTTGAGCATCCCACATCTCAATCATGAGATGAGAACGGATGCGCTAGCCAGTTCCCCCCTGGTTTAAGAGGCCCGCTTCAGAAGACATACCACACAGTGAAGGAAGAGATGTCTCGCAAAATCAAGACTAGCAAAAATCCATGCAAGCTGGTTGAAGATCTAAAGCAGACTTGCGATTAGGCGTTCATATCAAGGCAACAGCACAACCTTATTCGCACGTGTCCGCTGAAGGGAAGGGCCAACAATTTGCAGTAGATCCGCGACCAAAAGTAATGATTCTGGGGTAAGCGGAGGGCTATAGTAGCTCATTTCGTATTCTCCTCAACAAGGTGGAAGATGCCCCCCGCCCCACTTCAATGGAGTCCATTCCTTCCGCGGTATTTCGCTTACCTCTCCAGTAGATAATCTCCAGTAGATAAGCTCGGAGTGGTAGCGGTTTCACCCGCTCCACTGGGCCTTTGAATATTACGGATGCAATGCGCTCAAGGGGTGCCTTGGAGGCCACCTTCCTGCGGAATCCAGGCCTCACCTGTCCTGGCAGCTTCCTCTCTTATGCTAAGTTGAGGTTCATTTTCGTGTACTCCAATAGTCAGTCTTTGTCGAATAGTTCGTCCACGCTCACCATCAACATCGGATGCGTCGAGGCCTAAAGAAACCAAATCCCAAAGGGAATTGAAGTGGTTGCAATCGCCTCGATTTGGCAGAGCGATATATTTTATCCATCCGACAAAAGCGACTATTCCAGTCACTGCCAAGATAAGAAGAGCAGGACCGAGAGTTGCAGCAAGAAGGACTTCATTGACCTCTGTTTCCTTGCGATCACTGATGAACCTGTCCACAGACACATCGGTCTTTACTGTCAGCAGCGTCATTCCCCAAAGTGTTGCTGCAGTAATATCGGCTCGAAAGCCAAGTAATGCTGTGACAGATTTCAAGTTTTCGACAACAGCGGGCGCGTCCACAAGAAGTATGTCGGTACGTAGCTGGCCGTCGCCCTCGGTCCGCTCACTGGTAGTAATTACTACAGCAGGTGTAGAGCCGGAGGTTACGTACAGTCATCAGATTTTACCTCATCCTGCTTAGCTCCTTTAAATCCTCCGGTCCCCATGAGTAGCATGTAGCCCCTCTCGGGAGCAATGACTCTTTCGGTCTTCACCCTTTCTCGGTACGTGGTCGTCAGGTGGCAGGTAAGATCTCCAGTCGCAACTATAGACGTTACTGGGCTGTGGCACGGTACATGACAGCAATTGAAACGTGTTGATTGTGACATGGCTAGAGACCTCCTAGTTCTCTCGATGGTTAAGTTTCGAAGCAGCGCTGGACCACGACCAACCACCCGCATATTACTTATGAGCACTAGTATGCCTAGAAGCGTAGTTCCCAATATTATCATGATCCCTAGTAGGAACGGCGCTCTCACTGTAGCCACAGTTCTAGTGTTTGAGACCTGTCGCGCTGCTCGTGACGTGAGTCCACCCCTTATCCACTCGAGTCGCACTGTACTGACTGTCGCCGGACTCGCCTTCCACATGTCGTAGATCGCCCAAGCTTCGGAGTCGCGATACATAGCAAGTTGTAATGCCATCATGGCCCCTTGTTGCTCCGTCTCCTCTTGCCACAGCCGCACACGACAGGCGTAACTTTCGGCGTCAGTCCTAAAGTGGAGAGGTCGAAGACAAGTTACTAGCCCCTTCGGAGAGACTGAGAGCTTCATCTGCCATCGCCCTAGGGTCAACAAGATAGATCCACGCCGTGTCGAGACCACACGTGAAGCTCCATCCGAAGTGCGTGGGCTGTACTCCAGGCCATCTGCATCTGACTGGACATCGCCCCGGTCCGAAGGGGCTCCGAAGTACACATCAACGAGTTCAGACTCGACTTGCCACCTTCTGTCCCTGGTCGCTGCCACTTCTGGTCTTAGCATCTGCCACGGTCGACTCGTAAACGGTCTACAAACTACCTTCCACCCAGGGATTGAAGTGCCGTCCCCTCCGCAATTGACCTCGAATTGCGGTCTTGCCGGGAGCGATATCCTCAAAGGTGAGTTGGTGCGAGTGAGTGTGGTAAAAGCGACGGCTAGCCTCGTTTCCGACATGGCTTCTGCGAATATGGAACTGTCTATGTTTCCCTGTCCAATAATCTCGAGGACGTACTCTCCCATGTACCCAGAATAAATCGCGGTACGATTCCTAACTAACATTTTCCCAGGGGCTCCAGCGAAAGAGACATGGGCTAGCTGTCTAACTGCAAGCCAAGCCCCCTTGTTAATACTGTCGATGCGTTGCCAACTGCTGTCGAGTACATCCCTCTTGCGAAGATCGGCTAAGTCGTCAACGCTCGGCTTCGTCCCGTCAGTGAAGCTATAACGGCTCATCTCGGTGACCTTGAAATCCTGGAAGTAGAGCTCGCCTGCTTGGCTGGCTATATCCCAGTGGCCCAAGGACGTGTGGATTACTTCCAACTGCGGCAGCGCATGCGCCTGTTGGTATCCCGCTCCCAGCCGGGGACCTGCCAATACTTCCTTAGCCCCTGAGCCAAACTCTAACGCCAGATCCGAAACGAACAAAAGCATTGCCACCGCGTTGATCAACCAACGAACTTTCCAATTTTTTGCGTCCTCCTCCGCTACTAAAGAGCTTCGCGTGAACGTCCTGGAACGTAGTTGGACTTCTCCTCCTCGCGCAACCACGCACCCGGCCGCACTAGCGCCAATAGAGCTCCACAATTTGCTCAAGAGGCTAGTCACGCCCACACTTATGAACATGAATCGCGCCACGTTCCATAACGGTACCGGTACCGGGACCGTGTACTCTTGTTCTAGGAATCCGTACATCTGGGTGGAGAGTTGATGCGCTTGTGCCTAAAGTTGTCTTCCTGCGCTTGATAATTGACCAACAGAAAATTAAAAGACGGGTAGAGGCATGGAGGTGGAAGTGTGGCGGTTGAGGAGCCTCTCGCCTACGCCGCCGGCGAAGCGCCTCGCCGGCGGCGTAGGCGAGAGGCAACGCGGGGGGAAGACACCGAGGTTGGCTTGGCGCGAGACCATAGGCGGTGACGGCAGAGGGCGGAGTAAGGGTCTTAGCTCTGTGGTAAATAAAGATGTAAAGTTCATGCCTTAATTTGACATGAAAGAAAATTTTCAGGAAAGGAAATGCTAAAAAGAGCATAGAATAGGAAAGCGTGGCTCGTTTTGCTCCTTTTTCCTCCAATCGAAAGCTTACAGCAGCTTCTGCATGACTAAAATCTGATATGTTGGCAGTGTCTCAGAGCCACCGCGCAGGGAAGCTCGTTGTGACCATCAAAAACAGTGCTCAAATCACATAATCCCAAATTTGACACAAGAATGATTGAGTTTGGCCCAATACAAATTAATGCAAATAACTACCCTCGTACTCGGTGTCAATGTGTGCTGCCAAGCACACTTTTCCCTTGAGCAGCAAGCCTTCGACGAAGGAAGCGACGGTGGTTCCTTGTGTCACTTAAGCGCTTTCTTTTTTCAATGCGCTCATCAGCAAGGGCGACATATCTCCGCATTGCAACTGCCGACTCAGCCCTCGCTGCGGAACCCTCACCTTGTGCTCTGCTTTTAGTTCTCCTTCCCTCGTTTTGTGCTCGTTTTTCTTCCCTTTCGTTGAGAGCTTGCAAAACAAGTTCGCTTGTCAAATGAGCTCCATTGCAGTACTGATCCTGACGCGCCCTTCGTCCTCCACGTCTGCATCCCTCAGTAAAGATCTCTGGCTTTTGTTGAAAGCAAGAATAAGTTTCTCTACAGTAACCTCGTCACCAACTTTAAAAAGTCTGGAAAGCGATTACGGTTGAGAATTCGGGGCATTAGCGCACCAGTGACGGAACGCCGTTCTAATCTTCGAGACGGAAACTTTGTGCTTGATAGCTAGAGACTTGTAAGGGGTAGGGGACTCTCTCTGCCGATCGAAAACCGCTTCCCGAAGACGAAACGTTTCGGAGTCCATCGTTGAAGAGGTGGCGGTTCTTTGCAGTTCTTTGCAAAATAGAAGGATATATAGTGTCGTGTGTCACGAAAAGGCGCCAATGTTTGAATCGCAGGGGAGTCCGGCCTTTGTCCATCGCCATAAATCGTGGAATAGGGGACTATCTTTGGAGAAAGACGAAGTTGTGTTAAGAGAACAGTGTTTCGGTGTCGGGCTTCGCGGGAAATGCTGGGCTGACGATCAAATTTTCGACATGTCAAATTTATCCGATTTGCTAAATTAGGGCATGTCCTGTTACACATTAAGTTAAACAAACGGCATAAAGGGGGGGTGCCCTCCAGTCCGGACCAATGGTGCAGTATTGGCCATCTAAACCCTCATAGATATCCGTGCAAAATGATTTTAGAACCAATAGAAAGCTACGATTCCCCTCTTTCTTACATGTTGTGATCATACACAGCCAATAGAATAAACTAACAGGAGCTGCCAGCAAGTACATCCCTTTGTAATGAAGACAAATTGCTCTAAAGATCGGACACAAATCATCCTATTTTTATTCAAAAAATTAAATCTCAATCTCTAATATTTGTCTACAGTGCATTCCCAGTACGTACCTCTTTTCTTCAGGGTCTGAATCTGCGCAACAACTGTGCGCTCTGGCATAGAACGGCATTGCTTCTGGACGTCCGGACAGACGTCGCATTTTACTGTACACTCATATTTGGAAGGCCATGTTTGAAACTCCCGCCTAAACACAATTGCGGTGCGCGGGTTCGACTGGTAAGAATTATTTTTAAAAGTAACCACGTGTTTTTCCGGTACGGCCTGCTGAAAAGAAGGAAACAGAGGAGGAATGGCTGGCCGGGGCAGAGAAACTCACTTTTCATGCCTGTTTACGAGAATTCCTGATTTTTTGATTAGAGCACTTTTGTCCGGAGTTGAGGGCACCCCTCTTTTACACCGGCATACACCGATGGCGTGAGTAAAGAGACGTTAAATTAAAACAAAGGACAGCTTACAGTTATAACGCTACTTACAGTAAATGTTTACTCCGTAAAATTCCCGAGTAAACCTTTACTCGCAAGCACATTAACATTCACTCGATGTCGAGTTGAACGTTGCCGGTAAACGTTTACTCGGTAAAATTCCCGAGTAAACCTTTACTCGCAAGCACATTAACATTCACTCGATGTCGAGTTGAACGTTGCCGGTAAACGTTTACTCGGTAAAATTCCCGAGTAAACCTTTACTCGCAAGCACATTAACATTCACTCGATGTCGAGTTGAACGTTGCCGGTAAACGTTTACTCGGTAAAACTCCCGAGTAAATCTTTACTCGCAAGCAGATTAGCAATCACTCCATGTCGAGTTGAACGTTGCCGGTAAATGTTTACTCCAGAATTTTACCGAGTAAACATTTATTCGCAACCAGGTTAACCTTTACTTACGGAAAAAAGCGCGCGAAACCGCAACAGTCTTCTCGTAATGCTGCGAAAAGTTAGATTTTTGGGATACATATAAAAGCAAACCCGAATATTTTTGTTATCGGGCGCTCACTCTCATTACAGAAAACGAGACGGGACTCCCGGAAGCAATTTGCAAATCGTCCTTTTCGGTTTCGTCGGGCGATCGTTGTCATCCACTTTCGCGACTGTTGTTGTCCAGAATATGGGTGTTGTGGTATTTATCGCTCTCTGTTTCGTTTCTAGAGCGACACTACTGGATCTGATACTTCAACTGACTTTTTAGCCTCCGAGTTGTGTTTCATCAACAGGGGCAGAGGGAAAAGGAATAACGATCTGCGTGTGCCGGCGTAGAGAGGACAGGGACGACCACTAAGGATCCACAGCCGAGACGCAATCTGTCTCTCGCGGGGCTATAGCCACTGTTATTGCGAATGCAGACTTCTCGATCTGCGGATGAGACTGCTGTGGCTTCCTGCTCGAGCGACGGACTGGGTCCAGTTTAAGGATCGTCATCACCGACAGCGAGCCGGAACATCTTTGGGATTCAAAATGGTGTTGAAGGTGACGCCAATAACGACCCGAAGGTCAGCCGGTCACCTCCTGCGTTTTTGAAGCGCAATTGCCCTTTGTAGCCCAAGTCACTGCCTTTTCAAATCTGGCAAACCGTAGAAGCGAAATATCTTCGTGCGCACAGCTACTGCAGCAGATAATATATAAGCACGGCTACGTTTCAATCCCTCTCCGCATCTCGATTCCCCAGTGAAACAAAACGTCGGCGTTGGAGGCGCCACCCATCGCAAGTATATTGCATGTGAAGGACACCATGCTGATTTTTCTATTACGTAGAAGTAAGTGTAGTATAACGACCGTCGCGCGCGCGGAGAGGTTATTAACCGTGCGGCCGTGCACGGTGCACACGTGGGCGGGTGTGCTCACGTGTAGGGAGCGCGCGCGTTGACCAACCGGCCGTGGCGTGGCGCACGTGTACAGTAGCACACGTGTCGTCCGTGCGGTAGTCTGTGAGCAACACGCGTGTACAGTAATGCACACGTGTAGTAGCAGCGTCCGTGCGGTAGTAGTAATTATGGCGCTAGCTTTATAATTGTGTACAGTACCCGGCACGCACTAGGCGGCAGGTGCTGTATACTGGGACAGGTGTCCGAGGCGTCCCTCGGAAGGGTTAAGACCTGACACCCGTCCCCACCAGTAAACGGGGGCAAGCTCGTCCCCGTCTCTTTTGCGCCTACGTACGTCCGTTTTCGGTTGTCTGTCGCGCGCGCTGGCTTCTAACCCGTTACCGGTCCCTCCCGTTCACGCACCACGGGGCGACTGCGCGTAACCGGCCAGTGAGCCACTCCCTTTTCGCGAGCTCGTGCGATCGGTTTAATTAGCGCGTCGCGTCCGCGCCGCGTGCTCCCTCGCTAAAGTCTCCGCCTCTCACCCAACCCAGGGCGGAGAGGAGTTATCCCACAGTAAGCAATGATCACTTAAACGATAAAATAGCTTGACCCTTATTTAGAATTTGACAAGATCAAATATCCGCTGAAATATGCCTTTGAATGCACGAACAATGAGCTGCGATGCGACTGGAGAATCGAGTTTCACGGATATCGAAACTATGCGTATCATGAACGCAGAAGTGTATTTCTAACATACCGAATAGTAGTAAATTTGTTTGTTCGCTGTGTGCAAACCCTATGAAAATCGCGCTGTAGGTAAGGCATTCTCCTATTATGAGCATGCCTTACCTAACGCGATTGTTCAAAGTCTCATTTTTGAGCTTCGAGTACCAAATTAGAGGGACTCGAAACTCAAAATCAGAATTGCTGCGAGGCATGGCCAGGGGGCGCTTCAGGGGTGGAGCAGGTACTGCACTGCGCATACGTACAGTATTCTCATTTTGAGTTTCGAGTACCAAAAAAATAAGACTCGAAACTCATTATGAGTTTCGAACCTCCGAAAAAAGGGACTCGAAACTCATTATGAGTTTCGAAACCCCGAAAAAAGGGACTCGAAACTCATTATGAGTTTCGAACCCTCCAGAAAAGGGACTCGAAACTCAAAATGGGAATGGCGTCGAGGCATGGCCAGGGGGCGCTTCAGGGGTGGAGCAGGTACTGTACTGCGCATACGTACAGTATTCTCATTTTGAGTTTCGAGTACCATAAAAACGGGACTCGAAACTCATTATGAGTTTCGAACCCCAGAAAAAAGGGACTCGAAACTCAGGGCCAGTCCTAACAGGCGCTTTTCTTTTCTTTTGTTTTCCTTCAACCAGTTGCGGTCACGCTATTGGCCGGATCATTTCATTAAATTAATCGCACGCCACAACGAATGCTACACAGAACCACTGTAATGCTTGGTAATTCTGCGAACTGGTCGAAATCCATTGGCTAAAGGAAGTACCAATCCACACCCAGTCCATATGCACACTACTAAAATTCCATGGACTCGATGCGGTGCAGTGGCACTTGCAGTACAATGAAAGGGTGGAATTAAATCCAAATACGAGCACATGCAGATCAAAGCATTAGTTCTCTCAACATTACAAACCAGACACAGTACCTTCTCCCGCCATTTTATGTGCACAACTCGGCCCTCCCCCGCCTCGACGCCCACGTGAAATTTGCGACAGTCGTTTGCTAGCATTTTACACTCTGTTTAGGAAACGGAGCACCACCGGACGGCAGAAGGGTACCCAGAGTTCAGCACCCAGAGTTCAGCTTTTTGAAATCAAATGCCTCCTTGGCATCGATCATGAAATGGAGAGAAGCCGGGGAGGCTGCTCTCTAGTTCATGATCGATGATGAAGTGGCTTCGCCGAAATCCCTTTCCTGTGAACCACCCCGCCCTCGCTCCCTCCCCCCCGCCACCAACCCCCCTTCCCCCCCAAATAAGACCACGTCCCCTCCTCCCCGCCACCCCCCTTCCCCTCAATATCCCCACGTCCCCTCCCCGCCACCCCCCCTTCCCCCCCAAAATCCCCACGTCCCCTCCTCCCCGCCACCCCTACCTCGCGCCCGACCACCACGCCCCATCACCATCTTCCTCACCTCCTCAGTACCGTGACCAACACACATCCTCCGACATGCTATTGTCCCCGCCACCGCGTCATCCTCCTAACATCGACACCGACACAGTCTCTCCCCGCACCCTCCATCCCTTCCATATCTTTCGTTTCATATCTCAATCCAGCCCAGTTTTGGTCATGCACATCGAGGGACTTCATTATAGCAACAAGTCGTCCAGCTTTGCTTTTGTCGAGCTACAGGGAGTCAGACTGGGCCATGTGCATGCGCGAGGAGGCGTTGCTGTACCTTCCATGCTGCATGGATCTGCAGACCGTCCAGACTCTGTTCCATTTCCGAGGAGTGGAACTATGGGATGGCATTACAGTAAAAACTACAGCAATGTGCTTCCGATTTTAGTGAAGAACTCAATAAAAACGGGGCGAGGGAAAGGAAAAACGAGAGGAAAGTCCTTTGTTAGGACTGGCCCTCATTATGAGTTTGGAGTCCCCTCTTTTTGGGGATCCAATCTCAAAATGAGAATGCTGTACCCGAAAGGTACAGTACATGCTGGTTGCGCATGGGGTGATGGATGACACGATTCCCGCAGAGGACGCGTGGGAGGTCGGAAAGGTGAGCAGCAGGCTGGTCGTGGTGGTCAAGGGGGCCGGGCATGGGTTTTGTCGGGATGGTGAAGAGGGTCGACGAGGTGGTAATGGCGTCTGCGAAAGGCTCTCGTTCATGGCAAGCGTGTGAAAAATGAGGCACTGCGTCTTATTGAAGAGGAAGCAGAGGAGGATTGGACAAGGAACCGCGCTTTGTTGGACCGGTTCATCTGGGAGATTCTACACAAGGGCATTGATGGGAATTTAATAGCGATGAATTACCGTGTTGACGAAGAGGGTGAGGGGGCATACGAGGGCGAGTCATTTATGAAATGGTACGGCATGGATGATTCCGATCGTACTGTTAAAAAGGAGAAGCACCCTGTACCGGGAGGCAAGAAGGAAGTCTCCAAGGCTGAAGGCACTGTGACCGGCGCCCCAGCCAAAACAGAAGACACGATCGATGATGATGAGATATAGAGTTCGAATATTGGAAAGCCCTCTACACAGCAATGCAAGAAACGAAAGCGAAAAGTAGAAACCTCTTTTGCCGACTTTCTCGGCCCCAAGGGCCATGTCGGCAATCTCAACATGGAGGGTCTGTTGAGTCACATGCTGCGTATGCCAGGTGTGAACCACTCAATGTTCTACGTCGGTCACATGTTTACGCGAGTTTGTTGGCACACCGAGGATGCCTTTTTGAAATCAGTTTCCCACCTTCACATCGGAAGCGCTGACAAGACTGGGTACGCTATACCCCAGAAATACGCAGAGGCCTTCGAGACATGTGCGGCCGGGAATGTTTTCAATGGTCGGCTAGCCTAGGACTAGCCTCCTGCACAGAGATCTCTGATGTGCAACACAACCATCTTTGATCAGAGGGAACTGAAAATCCGAGGGATTGAATGAGATCGTATTCAGCACAAGCCAGGTTCCTTTGTATTGACAGCACCTCGTGCTTATCATGATAGATTCAACTGCGGTTTTAATATCGCCGAGGCTGTGAATTTTGCCAACCCAGGATGGTTCCCAATCGGCCGACAAGCGTCCCTCTGCGCTCGCCGAGGGGCCTACGCTTTGATTATACCATACGAATACCTTCTGCTTCATAAGGCCAAGTCGCTACGAGATGCGCACTTAGCTACTACGAACATAGAGAGAATACCGCCACGCACAAAGAGCGATGCTCGTATCCCTTCCGGTGCGCTTGGGACAGTGATGGAAGAGGGGGAAGGAAGGCTGACGGAATACGCTCAGTCGACCAACTGCCGGATCGTCATGTTGAATGGCATTTTGTAATTTTGGACTTGCTCGACCACGACTTTTTTCAGTAGTGTGCCCGCGGGTAGGCCGTGGGCGTCGCAAAGGTGATCCTTGATCTGGTGCATGCGGGCGATGTGGGGCGTCCCTTCCGTGAAGGCAACGATGGCGCCGGTGGCAGCGCCGCCGTGCTCGACCGGGGCGCCGGCCATGAGCGAGAGCTGAAGGAGAATCTGGGTTTTGCCAGCGCCGGCGACGCCGCTGAGCTCGACGATGGAGGCGGTGCCGAGCGGGATTCCGCCCCTGAGAAGGCGGTCCAGGGAGACGCAGGAAGTGGAGAAGGTGGTGGGGGATTGGAGGAAAGAGTGGAAGGGGCGGAAGACGGGGGCAGACAGGCCCTGAGCTTCCAGGGCCGCGGTGGAGAGGTAGGGGAGCAGGGCGGGCGGGAAGGAGCCGATGACCGGGCGGGAGAGCTCTTCTAGGATGGAGGCGGCGCCGCGCGCGGCTATGATTGTTTGGGCTTTGGAGATTAGGACGGCTTCATCGTCGGAATGCGACGGAGCGGTTGGAGTTTGAGTGTTTGTTGTTGTCATCGTTTGACGGAGCTGTCGAAGGTTGATGCTCCAGATGGAGACGAGGTAAGGTTCATGTTTTGGTTTCACGGGCCGCAAGGAACGTGACCTGGGCTCCTTCGTGAGGAGACGAAACGAAACAATGGAAAAGGAGGATGAGCACGAATTGATCCGCTGGCAATCCCGGGGATCCCTGGCTCTGTACTGTACGTTGCAGACTTATCCACCAACAACGGTCATTCACTGTAATCTCACCCTTACAGCATGAAGCGACACGAGATATCAGAGATACTCCCTGGCATCAGCGGTTCGTCCACTTGGCCATACAGAAGAGGCTTGCCTGCGAAGAGGCACCCGCCAAGGTCATCGCTGCGGTCACCGTATCTCCCCGCTCTCAGTGTTTTTTTTCGGGCAAGCACGGGCAAGCACGGGCAAGAACGCGCTTGTTAAGACACACCCTCACCTATATTTTTTCGCCAGATGACCATCACGCCGTTACCCTCGGGAGCCCATCGCCATCACTTTCCAGTCACTCTTGCGCAGCGGCACACTTCTCCCTTTCTCCAAGACCGCCTTCCCTTGTTTCCCCCGCCCTCCCCCTTCCTGACAACAACTATGTCAACACCAGGCTTTGTATCGCAGCGCTGCCAGCGCTGCGGCCTGCTTCACCCATAGACCGCATCCAACAACCGCATCTTCAAAATGCTCGCACTTCGCTGGCCGCGCCCTCATCTCACTAACCTCGCTCCCTGCCCGCGCCCGCCCGACCTACACCCCAATCCAGATGAAGAAAGGCCGCTCCCGCCAGCCGCTGCAACCGCGCCGCGCGCAAGACCAGATGTCACTTCCAGAGGACGGCACCCCTGTCTTCGCCATCTTTGTCTGTACCCCGCGCGCGAAGCTCTGGTATCCAATGGGCGCCGTCCAAGGCGATGATCGCTCCAAAAATCTCGTCAATGCACTCAAGGGCGGCTTCGCAAAGGGCATGTATGCCAACGCATTGGACAAGGGCATTGCACAGACGGTGTACGGTAAGGGCGGGGACAAGTTTGTTCAAAGTGCCGTTCGCATGTACCCGCAGCTGAAAAAATACACAAAGCAGCTCGAGTTTGGGTACAGGGTCACGGCTATCGGCCTCGATGAGCAGCCGACGAAGCTGGTCTCGAAGGAGATGGCACTACCTTTTGTGGAGTGGGCGAAGAAGCAGCTAGATAATGTCTTCAAGAAGAAAAAGTAGCCTTTGCCAAAACGGCACCTGCTTGTCCTTACACACGAAGGCTGCTATCGTTCGAAGCCGGAGGCTCTCGTTCTTGTAAATGAAGCACATGGACGGAATCCCGTAACCGAATCTGTTGGCCGTTTCTCCATCTTTAGCCAAAGCGCGAAGGCACTAACAGCTACCTACTAGACCAATCTAGTCCTCTAAAATCAGTCTTTGGAAGAACTTTGCAACTGCCGTATCCGCGCCATACGTTCCGGCAACGTCGATGCCTTGTCCCTTGTGTCTTCCGCAGACAGTACTCTCTCCACAGTTCCGTTTTCCTTTTCCGTTCCTGCAACACCATCCACCTGAGTACGATCTCCTGTTTGCAGACCGTAGCGTAACTGTATTTCCTGGAGCCGTTTAAGATATACCTGCCCAGCGCTATGCCCTGAAATGTCACCAGCGGACGGCATTTCCATGTCTTCCATCGCCCCCGGAATGGAGCGACGAATTGGAACCGAAGCATCCCTGTAGCCGTTGCCAAAGGCTTGTTGCCATGTTCCTCTGTCGGGTCTACTTACAATGTCCCTTTGAGACTCCTCGCGACTCAATCTATCCAATCCGTTCCTGACAAAGACCTGCATGTCTTGATCGTACTGTGCAAAGTGCGCATCCAACGCAATAACACCGCTTCTTTCAAGCTCATTTTGTAATTGCCGTAGAACTGAATCTGACTTCATACCCTTGTCGATGTTCGAAAGACACCATGTGATCACAGCTCCGCTGTCCTTTCGATCACCCACCGACCCAAGTTGCTGTGCAGCTTCACTGCTTTCCAAAGATTCATCCCGGCCACCTGGAGTCATATCAATGTCGTGAACCAACTGCGAACCTTCCGCTTGGGGAATTAAACTGATATGGGAACGAATATCCTTTCTCATTACGTCAATTATCGCATTCACAACCGTCTTCAACAACCGCATCGCAAAGATTTGGTCTTCCGCGGATGGGTTCCCATCTCTGCGCACAGGATTTTCCACTAAAGTAGATGAATATCTCTGAGCAGCGCGTCCATCCTACAATCTGCGAGCCCCCGCTCCGGTACTTTCGCGATCGACTTGATACATATGGACGACTTTGCCAGTGAACGTGACATTCGTGCAGATCCCGAGTGCTGCTGCATTTCCTTGATATTCTCGAGTAGAAGATTAATCATGGTTGTGTATTGCAATAATCCGATTGCATGACTCCAGCACTTTGACAATCATTAAATTAACCCCTCGCCTCACTTGATTCCAGTATTCTACGCCGACAACGGCTTGTGGAAGCATAGAATTGAGTGCAGCAGCAAGCAAGCTCTCCACGGAAGACTGGTCGAGTTTGCGGAGAAGTTCAGGTTCTCGCGCGAACCTGGTAACACCCTTCAAAACGACTTCAAAACTGCCGGGTCGTCTTCCTCGGCTGTACCATTTTCGGGTCAACACAGACTCTCTGTAAAACACTTGCCCAACTGAAGGAGCAAGGCCGAACTACCTATGTACGTTAATAAATTTCCTTCGCGCCTCAGGTCATCAAAAATTGAAGTGGACGCGTTGGTCGAGGTGGCACGGAGCACAAAGCTAAACTGGAACGGCAGTCTTGGGGTGTCAGACTGATCAGTGTTCGCTTGGATGAGCAAGTTTCTACCGGCAGTAGGGCGTTGCTCGCTCGCGAGGCGAACGACAAGTTGTCGTTCGCCTCGTCACTAAGGACCTACCAGATGTTCAACATCTGGTAGGTCCTTAGTGACGTCGACTGTAACAAGCTTGGCGGCGTCGTACACCCGTGACGGCACTATCGCCGCTCGGCGACACAACGGTGACAGACAGAAAGGCCTTGGAAGGTTCATAGCGAGGCAGAGCAACGACGAGCGGGGAAGAGTCTGGAGCGGTGATGCGAGCGCGGCTTGGCAAGGAGACGGCGGCGGCGCCCGCTATAAAACTGGGAAGGTTTACATGCAATCGGGAGAGACTGCAAAGGTTAGATCTGCCGTGCCCAAATTGGAGCGAAAAATGATTTGAGCATCAAAACTGGAGCACGGGGATGTAGCGATGGAGACGAAGTCGGGGTAGATGAAGACGGTGGGGCGCAGTGTGCGATTAGAAGAGATGATGATGGGTGAGTTGAGGTCGATAGAGTTGAGATCGGAGTTGGGTGTGGCGCAGAGGCGGAAGGTGAGCGAATGGGACGCTTTGCCGTTGCTGGGCGTGAGGACAAGTGGGACGGGAGGGGAAAGGCCAAACGCGAGGCGGCACGCTTGGGAGGAAGCCAGGTCGAAGAGGAGCAAGAAGAGGAGAGATCGGGATAATGTCGAAAGGGATGGGCGAAGCGCTCCATGGCGGGGGTGAATTGGGAGGCGACGGAGGAGAGGGTAGACTGTCAGAGCGGTGGACGACCGCGTATGGAATGGATAAGCATACCCTAGGAGGTCTGGGTCTGGGGGTTTGCAAGTACTCAGAGTCAATTGCATGGGAGTGGTCGCAACTCATTTGGAGTTTCGAGTCCCGTTTTTATGATGGTACTCGAAACTCAAAATGAGAACACTGTACGTATGCACAGTACAGTACCTGCTCCGCCCCGGAAGCGACCCCTGGCCATGCCTCGACGCCATTCCCATTTTGAGTTGCGAGTCCCTTTTTTGGGGCGTTGGAAACTCATAATGAGTTTCGAGTCCCTTTTTTGGGGGGTTCGAAACTCATAATGAGTTTCGAGTCCCATTTTTTTGGTACTGGAAACTCAAAATGAGAATACTGTACGTCTGCGGAGTACAGTACCTGCTCCGCCCCTGAAGCGCGCCCTGGTCATGCTTCGCGGCAGTTCTCATTTTGAGTTTCGAGTCCCTTTTTTGGGGGGTTCGAATCTCATAATGAGTTTCGAGTCCCATTTTTTTGGTACTCGAAACTCAAAATGAGAATACATTACGTAGGCACAGTACCGTACCTTCTCCGACCCTAAGGCGCCCCTAAGAGGCGGCTCAGAGGAATGATGATGATCTCGAAGCATGCGCAGTATGCATTTGCTTTGAGAGAATTCTCATTCTGAGTCTGAACTCTTGACCGTAGAATAGACAGTTCATGTACTCACCTGTGACGTTACGTTTTGTGGTTCTTGGTAAAGTGTAGCCGTTTCATTGAGAGCATTTTAATATGTTTTTGCTTACGAGAACTACTTACATGCGGAGAAGATTTACATTTGAATCCCTATCTTCAGAAAATTGTAGTCTCACTGATTTATAAAGTCAGCTTTTGCGGATCGAACAAGATGATCATTAACAATTCCGCAACAGCGAATGAGCTAGAGAAAGTCATTACTCTTACTGATCCACATACTTTCCAAAGAGAAGACCAGAGTCTCATATTTCCCTTTTGATGTTAGAACTCATACACTGTCATCATCATTCCATGACAAGTCACAAACGTATTCCGTCATGGACGTGAAGGAGACAAGTGGCTTCCAAAGAATTTTGTCAGTGGGATTGTGAGAGCGTCTGCGTTCGTGTGTCATGTACGATGTTTGTTTAAGAATAATGACAGGGAGCCTGCAATATCATAGTTCTCTCGATATTTTCATGCTTGAAAGAAGTGAGAATGGCGTTCTGCATGTAATCTGCGGTCAGAAAAGTCGTCAGGAATTAAATAAAATGGTTTATTGCTTCAAAGCTAACGAAAACTATGATGGGGGCGTTCTCTTTCCGGAGAACAGGAAAATCATGCAAAGCGGTGATACAAAGGCCTCAGATTCAAATTGTGCGCTGGGACCATCTTCATTTAGTAA
The DNA here is from genome assembly GCF_000350225.1 of Chondrus crispus. Classification (NCBI taxonomy): domain Eukaryota; phylum Rhodophyta; class Florideophyceae; order Gigartinales; family Gigartinaceae; genus Chondrus; species Chondrus crispus. Next base: position 205,212 of record NW_005178985.1, read on the forward strand.
GACAAGCCACGGAAATAGTGAAACGTTCGAGCAGCATCTTTCCGAAAGGAGGGAATAAAGGGATGGTAGTGCCTTTACAAAGCAGTCTGCGAAGCGTTTCGCACGGTATTTGTTCTTCTCAGTGCAAACAAATCAGCAGTGAGTATTGTCAATACATCAGGACTCCGACTGCATCACAAGGAGCCCCAGGGATAGTGCAAAAATGGCAACTAGTCCCTAAGACATGGGAAACATATCTAGAAGAGCGTATTTTCTTATTTGTATAGATGGGAAAGCTTAGAGATCGGACAATGAAAGTTGAAATGCAATGCCAGCATTTTATGCCCTAATTAGGATTCTGAGTTGCCTAATGAAGGAATTCAGAATGTCATCACAAGAATTTGTGTTAATTTCCGGCAAGGAAGTGACACAGGATCTTGTCCTGCGCAAAACTATCTCGACGTTGTTTTTGAAAATCCAAACGAGTGGCGAAGATATAAGGAACGTTCAAGGCTTAAAAAGTAATGAACCGGTGGTTGACATTATTGATGTTGACGCTTCTGATAGAGACCGGTAAGCAGGCACGAAGTTAAATTGGTAAACAAAGTTATGTGTTGAATCTATCTGTGTTATCCCATTGAGTCCCGTATCTTCTCTCGTCAATACGAAGGGAACTGCGAGCTTTGCAAACTTTGTTACGGGAACTTATACCTATTAACCGTTTAACTCAACTACAATTTTGAGTATAGAACGCCTTGTATGGTTTGTACTACAACCATAACTTTAAAGCCACATGTTTTCATGGCACCTTTGTTGGAGTGTTTAATGTTTAATGAGCGGCAAGTAAAAACTTATTTCCACGGGGTATGTGGTGTCAACCTTATTATGAGTTTCGAATCCCTTCTGTTTGGTGGTCCCTGTTTCGGAGATTAGAGACTCATAATGAGTTGCAAATCCCCTTTTTGGTATTCGAAACTCATAATGAGAGTACAGCATAGGATGACATCCGAAGTAATGTGTTTGACGGAGGTGATTTAGTGATCACCTTTTCCGTTGCCCTAAGAAATGCGGTCCCATCGAGAGGACACCATAGATGAATTTCTCCCTACCGGCTGCTCACGTGCTAGTAATGTCGCCTTACTAAAACACTCAGTATCTTGAAGTCTCACTACATATATTAAACTTATTCAGGATGTCACCCCCCATTTGGGCGCTATCCCTTCTCACTTTTGAGTGACTTCATTCCATTCACCCAGAATGCTCTGTAACAGCTTCACGCATGGAATAGAATTGGGCTTTGCAGATCACACCCATAAATAATGTGAAAATATATATATATATATTTGTATGGTGTACCGTAGAACATCTCGCTTTTTCTCTGCCGAACCAGGCCAATTTATCTCGTCTTGGAAACCAAGTGCAGTGCGTATATTCAAAGAACGCCTCTGCGCATGCAGAAAGGGCATTCGCATATTGATATGCTCAAGGGCACATAAATGTGAACTAATAAATGTTTACTTGTTGATGGGTGGTCAATGTTTACCCAGTGGCAAGTAAATGTTTACTTGTTGACGGGTGGTCAATGTTTACCCAACGGCAAGTAAATGTTTACTTGTTGACGGATATTTCGACTGGACAGGCGGAGTGCTGTGATAGGTTGCAATACTTTGAGTTTTTCAAGAAATTCAATGGCTTCTTTTGCCCCTACTGTAATTGAGTTTATTGAGAATTGTATTAAAATCACGGTGCATATCGCGTATGATAAAAAACTTTATTTACAACCAGGGAGAACCCGGCGGAGCAACGGGCTCGCCGGTGCGGGGGTCGAGACGGATCTGGTTGCCCACGGTGTGGACAAGGGAGTGGGCGTCAGCGAGTGTGGCACTCGAGATTAAGGAGGGGGACACAAGGCAGCAAGTGCCGCACGGGCAGCGGCGAGGATCAGAACCGAAGAACCGGGGGCGGGACACTTGGCAGCTCGATCGAGGGGGCAAGGCGCTACAAACAGAGAGGTGGAATGTGGAGTGGAAGGCGGGAAAGAAGTCTTTTATTTTTGAAGATGATATTTTTATTCAAATGTGTGATTCCACACAAAATCGGAGCCATTACAGTTGAACAGAGAATAAATACCTGGTAGCTTGAAGCCCTCCCTCTCAGGGGGGATAGGGGTGAGGGACAAGCGGAAAAGTGATTCAGCGAACCATAGGTTATGGGCCCAACGACCACTAACGCGCAAAACCCACCACGGATCCCCAAACCGATCGCGCCAAGAGGGCCACAAGACGCGCCGACGCCCGCGACAGACAAGAAATATCAAACTAACTTTACGCCTCAGCGCTAATCAACAAATCCGAGAACGAACAACCACGAGACAACACACAAGGAACCAATATGACTCACCAACATAACCATCTACCAACCCTCACAAAAACCAATTATACATTTTGGTACGACGCGCTACACATTTATGCACGCACGATCAACGCTGAAGAACTCGTAGAATCGCCACCCACACCTACCAACGACCCTGCTCTATCCCAACAACAGCAACAAAAATGCCGACAACATCAAAACAGCCATAATGAGAAGTATCAGCCCGGACCTTATCCCGATGCTACCACCCACCATCCTTCGCCAACAGCCACACACCATATGCGCAATAATCAAAGCTGATGTTCATGAAACAAGTATCGAACACCACGGAGTACTAGATGCCCAAGCGCACAACACTACATTTAAGCCAGGAGATGATTTCGGCGACTATGTCGCTAAACACCAAACCATCAGACACAAGATGATCATAGCCGACTACCCCAATATAGCAGCCGAACGTACAACCATCAATTAGATGATACACGGCCTCGTACAACATCCCGATCTCAGCAATCTGGCACTCCTAATGGCCGGAAATCCACAAAGCAGCATTCGCGCGTTTCAAAATCATATACAGCAAGTTTTGATCATGCAACAAAGAATGCAAACGACGACCACCAACCCCTTACTGCCTTGACCCACATACCATATCCTATGCCCACAACGCAAGAACCATACCGCACACGAGCAAACCACAAAAGTCAAGACTACGAAACAAACCCACCCACCTCAAAAAAGGGAAAACGGCCCCCACAGAAACCCCACATACTTCTCACATAGCACCACGACCACAAGCCAGATTACAATTACGTAACATGGCCCAACCAAAGAACAGCCACCATTACCCCTCACCGGCACAGACCGTCCTCCATGATTGGCATCTACGTCTCGGATACATACATCCAAAGACAATCAGCGCAATGCCGAAGCATAGAATGTTACCCCCCTGCCGAAGTCCGTTCACGCCTCTAAACACCAAATAACATGCACAGGATGCATAGATGGCAAAACCGCACGGAAACCGCACAATCGAGCACAACATACTAAAAATATAGGGCACAGTCTATCCTCTGACGTCTGTGGTCCGATAAAACCCACATCCACACACAATAGCAAATACTTCATGACATTGATAGACACAGCAACACAATATGCATGGGTCATTTTCCTCAACAATCGCGCGCAAGTCCCACAAACACTCACAAACGCAATCCAACAGGTAGCCAACAGACGAGGATACTACCCTAAATTGCTAACAACAGACAACGCCAAAGAATACCCCGCATCCAGCGTCCAGTCGTACCTCACATACAGAGGAATTCAATTTCGACCGACCACACCGTACACCCCACAAGAGAACTCTTTGGCAGAACGCATTAATCGCACTATAATGAACAGCGCAAGGGCAGCGCTAGCACACAGCAGACTTAGGCAGAACTATTGGCAAGACGCAGTCACAGATGCTATTTTCAAATATAGCATCACATACCACTACGCAATACAAAATTTACCGCACACGCTATGGCATGGTGCACCCCCCAAAATCAAGCACATCTTCATCTTTGGACAACTTGGGTTCGTACCCATATTGAAACCACAGAAAACGAAACTGCAATTACGAGCGCATCCGGCCAGATACCTCTACGGTATCGATGACGAACATATACAAATATACAACTTGTACACCAAACAAAAACAAAACGTACGCTTGAAAAAGTTCAAACCATACTACAGAACATCCAACCCTTGCGTCACCACAGCTGTAGCATTCAAACCCCAGAGAAAGCGCCAACACATTCTACAAACAATCAACACAACAACTCTGCTACCGCGCTCCACATCACAAGCCCGCAGCTATCCGGACGCAACGGAATGGGCAAAGGCACATAACAGCGAGTTACAACAGCTCGATCGCATGAAAACTATTGCATGGGATGAACCAGCTACGAACACACCAAGGAAGGAAATTATTACGATGACAATAACGTACAGATACAAAATTAACCCAGCCACAAAGGGCATCACGAGGAAAGCCCGGTGCTCAGCGAGAGGAGACCTGATGGTCCCCCACACACACTATGACCCTGAAGCAACGGCAACATTCATGGCAGACAAAACGACTATCCGCACATTATTTGCACTGGCAGCCAAACAAAAAATGTTCCTAGAGCATTATGACATAACTGGAGCATACCTTTATGAGCAATATGATCACGAAAAACCTGTATATGTGTGGCAACCACCACAATTCGACGGCACATACAAGCATAAAAACACCACAGGGAGACTGAAAGGAAACATATACGGAACACCACCGGCCGCACACACGTACAGCAAAAACCTTCATAAACACCTCGCAAACCACGGATACCGACAGCTGAAATCCGATCCATCCGTATTTACAAAAAAGCGAAACAACGAACTCATTATGATAGCCATAAGCATGGACGACTTTTTGTCTGTCTTAATGACGAACTGTACACAGTGCTCACATCCAAATACCGAACCAAAAGACTAGGGAGGCCCAAGTCATACTTAAATTGGCATGTTCAATACAGCTCGAAAGGAATACACCTATCACAACCGCAGCACATACAACAAGTAGCACAACTCATGCGAATGGAGGACAGCAACTCCATGTCAACACCGTACCTTTACGGCACAAGTATGGACCCTCCCCATGACCACGAAGTCCTGCGCACCGACATAGAACAACTGTACAGGAAAGCACTTGGAGAAATAAGATATATCGCGGACAGCACAAGACCCGACATAGCATTCCCAGCAGCAGCACTAGCACGAGCCTTAAAGAAACCCACGGCACGGCACTGGCGTCTGCTCAAGCGCCTTACTCAGTACCTCCATAGCACAGCTGACTACGGCATCCTAATGCCATATAACACAACGAAAGACACAAAAATCACAGCATACTGAGATGCAGACTTCGCCAATGATGAACAAACAAGAAAATCATTCTCAGGAACAATAGTCACACTCAATGACTCCACGGTTTACTGGCAAGCAAAACAACAACCGATCGTTGCGAAGAGCACATGCGAGGCTGAATACATTGCCGCAGCAGAAACGGCAACACATGCCATCTGGCTTCGCAACATGTTGACAGAAATAGGCATTTATACAACAGAACTTCCCATTCGCATAGACAACACAGCAGCTGAGCACATAGCCAAGCAAAAAGCACCAACCAAACGAAGAAAATGTATCGACATACGATATCATTACCTGCAGGATGTCACACAAAACCAAACGGTGGCAGTGCAGCGCATAGGCAGCAAAGACATGCCTGCCGATATCATGACGAAACCCGTCAAAGCACCACTGTACCACAAGCACCGCCAACACCTCGGTGTAATCATGCGACCACCACCGACAGCGGCATCTTGACAGCAACCCTCGCGTCAGGGGGACTGTGATTCCACACAAAAAGAAGCAACGACGCTCGGTCTGCTTGCATCCATAGAAACAAACGACACAGCAGTTGTGATTCCACACAAAATCGGAGCCATTACAGTAGAACAGAGAATAAATACCTGGTAGCTTGGAGCCCCCCCCTGAGAGGGGGGATAGGGGTGAGGGACAAGCGGAAAAGTGATTCAGCGAACCATAAAATGCTAGGGGTACCGATGCTGTATCACGGGGCAAGCGTCAAGGACTTACACTTGGGCGGGGCTCGGTAGGGCCGCGCCGTGATAGGGCATACGGGAAAGGGTGGCAGAGGCCAAACTGGACCAAAAAGCGAAACTGATGCGTTGTAGTAGACGTATCTTGGCGGTCCCATAAGATGAATATGTCCGGTTGGCAATGCGGTGAGCGAGGTACTCAAGGACTGCCATCGTGCGAGAGCTGGTCGCGCCGAGAGTATCAAATGCGAGCGGGACAAAGTGCCAGTCGAGTAGAGGGAGTGGGGAGTCAGGCTGGAGGTGAAATGCGTCACGCGCTGTACGGGAATGGACGCGAAGCTTGTCCAAATCAGCAGCTTCCGCTGCACCCGCGAGGCCTTTCGCAGCGAGAGACATTGTAGAGCGACAGTAGGTGGAACGAACGGTTACGTCGTACGCAGTGGGGCGGTCCGGGAGAGCGCCCGAAGGAGGCGGGGCTGGCTGGACGAGAATATCGGCGGGGCGGTTCGCGGTATTCGGCAAGAGAGAGGGGACCTCAAGGTCGCAGCAGAGACCGGCGGCGCGGAACGCGTGACGGGCGAGTAGGTTGCGTACAGTTTTATGACGGTGAACGACGCCGAAGCCATGACGGCATATTGCAGCATGATCACCGCGAGCGTCCATTGGCTTACAGCAATGCGAACATATGAGAGGCAGAATAGAGTCACAGTAGACAGGTGTATCCAGATGCCAGCGTAGCATACAGGACCACACCACAGAAGGGACTCGAGAAGTAAGTGAGGGGTGGCTGCATAGACACGACGCGGCGCCCGGAGCACGGAGGGATTTGTACCGGGCACGTCGGCGGACAGAGGCGGCACTGTGGTTGCGAGGGCGAGGGTCAAGGTCCCACGCGGTGTGTTCCCAGTAGAGTCGAGAAGTGGCCCCCTGCATAGCCTGAATTAATGTGTGGTGTACGCGTTCAGGTCTAGACAAAAGGGCCTCTGGTTCAAATGGTCCGAGGGGAGAATGGGTCCCAAGAATGCCTCGGGTGCGGACCTCAGGGTTCAAGGCCCCTAGTACGTGGACGATATGACGGCGGGCCATGCAGCGATAAAACAACTCGGAGGGGTTATGTGGGCCCTTCACACGAACAGGTGCCTGTAGTATAACCCCATCCCGTGGAACTAGATTTAGATTAGATCACACACGTGTGCCCCATGTATATCATACGTGTACCACACGTGTACTGTCAGCCCCGATGACCGACAGTACCGGAGCGCAGGACGACCCGCGCTGACTACAGTAGCTCTACAGTACAGTCCGTACTGTACTGTAGTATGATAGACTAACTTGTACATTAAATACTAGGGCAGGCCGGCGGCGGAGGGGAAGGACAAGCACGAGCTTGTCCAGAACCTACGCCTTTGGTCAAGCTCGCCCCGCTTATTCTAGATCGGGCTGGCTACAATAGCCCGTATCTAGTTAGGAGCCGAGCGGGCAGGGGACGCGCGAGCACACGAACGAGCCTAGATCCGCCTCTGCCCGTCAGCGCTGGTACGTAACCCAGCGCTGCCCCGGGGCGTCGAGGCGTAGATCGACCCGCCCGTGCGCGCGTCCCCGTCCGAACCCGCTCTACCACCACGCTACCCGGGCCCGCTTCCCGGTTCCGTTAGCTGGGGTTGCTTCCCTTCTCCGATCGGGGTCTCCGCAAGAACTGAGTATACACCCCCCTCCGCTGGGGGTGTTTATACTACAGTGGTCTCCCGACCTAGAAGACTCCGAAGATCATTCTGAGAAGGTTGCCGCTTTCCTCCGCGTCCGTAATCGTCGAGATAATCGAAGGGTCCGAACCCTCGGTCCACTCCGCACCGGCCGATGTGCGGGCGTCCGCGCTACGCTTTCTACCTGGCGACGGCGCCGCAGGTCCTCGAGACCGCGAACCGTCGCTGCACTACTCAGAAGGACGCGCTCGCGCGATGTACGAACGCATCACGGGGGATATGTAGGATGTCCGGACATCCCTTCGTATCGACGTGACCGATCACGTCTACGCCCGCAGTAGGGGCGAGTTGCGCTCCCTCCTTGAAGGCAGGTTTGAGCACGTCATTCAGTCCTTGGAGAATCTGCGCGCGCTCGGCGACCACTTGCACTCCGTCTAGTGTTGGTCGACGACGCACGCATCGATTCCCCTACGGCGGACGTTGCAGATCGACCCGCGAGTACGAACTCCGGGGTGCGACGAAACGCGCAGCGTTCCCATCTGCCGAACAGATGGGAGCGTTCGCGCATACGGCTGCGGAAGTCAACTCGACGCGCCGGCGCGCTCGTGAGTTAGAATAGAACTCGGCCGTAAGGTCGCCCAGAGCCCCCTCGAGAGGGCCCGGTGCCACTGTTCCTCTGAGCGCGTCCGATGCGCAGGAGTGGTCTCCGACTGGTGCCGTCACCAGTCCTCGCGCGGAGGATATCAAACCAACGGCCGACGCGAATTTTGCGTCCGAGACTAAAGCTCTGCCGCATGCCCCGGAAGTATGCAGCAGTTGCGACAGGTACTGTACGGGCACGACCAGGACCATGGAGGAGTCGCTCGCGGATCCGGAGAACCCATTTTCTCCGTCGATTCTCGCTGGGGCGGCTACCCGCCGGTGGATTACACCGCGCACCCCGGTCCGGTAGACGTACGTACACTACCCGTCACCGAGTTAGGCGCGTTCGTAAGATGGAACAGGCATCGGCCGAAAGGTCGCCCGGAGCCCCCCCGAGAGGGCCCGGTGCCACTGTACCTCCGAACGTGCCCGACGCGCATGAAGAGAGCCCGACTGGTGCCAACACCAGTCGGGTCACTGGGCAGTGAAGCCCCAAGACGGACGCGAATTTCGGTCCGAGACCCAAGCCCTGTCGCATGTCGCCGGAGACATGCGGCAGATGACACGCGTACCGTTCGTGGACGACAAAAGACGCGGAGATACCGCCCGCGGGTCAAGAGAACCGATTCTCTCTTTCGATCCCCGCTGCGGCGGCTATCAGCCGGTGGATCTCACCGCGCAAACCGGTCCGGTAGACTTCCGTACACTACACGAATTCGTAAGCGGACTAGCCCCTGCGACCCGGGCCGCAGTGGCTGAGACGGTCCAACTATTGCCCGGACAACAGAAGACAGACCTTCCAACGATCCACCGTATGGCGACGGCGGGAGGCACACCGTGCCGCGCTCGGCGCGGTTTGCCGCTGCCGGATCCGAAACCGGCAGCAAGGGGGAATCGAACCCCGAGGTCGCATGCGACAAGTTCGCCTGCGGCATCCCTCCACATAGGAGAAGATGAGTGGCAGGCCGACCCTGTCCTCATTACGCGAGGCTACAAGCCCGTGGGAGGCCGACCTCCTACGCCAGCGTCATCAAGGTCGACCGGACGCTTCGCTATCGCGTACGCCCACACTCCAAGGGCGCCCGGTGGTACGGACCACCGGGTCGCGGAGCTCGACATCTCGCATCGAGATGGAGGAGGCGCTCCGCCTCGCGTGCCCCACCTCACCGATGAGGAGGCACGCCCCACAAAAAGCCACCGAGAACCCCGTGGGTCCGGTGGCGACCACCATCCGCGAAGAACGCGAAGGCTCCCAGGCTTCCGTAAGCCCGGCGCGTGTTACCGAAAGAGAAGACACCCTGACCTCCGTAGGTCAGATGCCACGGACCGACCGTGAAGGCACCGGGCTTCCGTAAGCCCCGTGCACAAGATAGAGCGTCAGGCGTGTGCCGATGCAACACGCCCCGAAGATCCTACCGAACGCCGTGTCGCCGAGGGGATCGCACATGCGCTACACCTCACCGACTTGACCGATTTAGTCGGGAAGGCAGGAGCTAGCCGACCTAGTTCCGCAGAGAGGGCGCCGCTCGGTACGGACGACCCCCGGCCAAGTGCCCGCCGCCGACGGAGGGCACTGCACGCGTCTCGAGTCAGGTAATTATGTCTACCTGAACCCCACCGATGGGGCAAAGGCGTCTAACAAACTCGCCTCGCCTGCAGTCGGACCCTACCGCGTGCTCGCCAACGACCGCCGAACCATCACGATCGATCGTGATGGGGTCACTGAACGCGTCTCCGCCGACCGCTGCGTGTACGCGCCTCCTCTGACGGACGTGCCACGAGCGAGTACGACCACCCCGCGTGACCTTGCCGACAAGGTCACGGCAGGTACGCAGTATGCCGTCGAAAGGCTACTAAAACACCGAGCCATGGAGGACGGAACTACGGAGTTCCTCGTCAAGTGGGCGGAGTACGACACGCCCACCTAGACCGCGCGGACCCACGTCCCGGAGGAGTTGGTGTCTCGTTTCAACCCAACGCCTCCGGAGACGCACGGGCAGAGACCTCACTTCAGACGTGAACGCCGACATTCACGCTTGAGGAGGGGGCCCTCAACCGCTCCTTCGCGGATTAACGTCAGCCTGCACGAGCAGACTGAAAGGGGATGCGCGAGAAGACGACTGTCCCTATCGGAGGGTCACAGCATGGGACGACGCCAGACGTCAAGATGTATTGACGCACAAGACAGATACAAGAGGCCGCGATGACGCCGGGACGTACCGACAGTCAAGCCACCTGACGGCGGAACACCGCCGCAGACTCGAAGTCAGAGAAGAGGCAACACATACGACGTGAAGGCTATCGCCCACAGTAGGGCAATTAATGGGGGAGGACACCGAGTCCTCCGATGGTTACACAGGACTGCCGAAACGCAAGCCCACTCACGCTCCGGCCTGATAACAAGGGATCCGAATCCCTCGCCCCTCCCGGAGCACGTCAGCGAGCCGCGCGGGTGACCGAAATGCCGGCCCCTCGTGTCGGCAGATCGCAGAAGACGTACGCCCCTATATAGCCCTCAAGCCGCATTCGGGCCAGCTAACCCGACGGTGGGGCGAGGAACGGCGCCGAGCTCGCAGGCGGAGGCCCCGCGAGTGGAGCTGCGCTCGACGTAACACGCGCAAAGATACCCAAAGAAGGGAGGGTAAGCAAGGACAACCCGATCGGGAAGCACCGAGATGCGCACACAAACGCGAGACGCTTCAAAACCGCCGCGGGCACATGCCCCATAATAAGGAAAATTAGGGGAAATGAGAACGTGACACGTGAGCGACGCCGGAGGCGCACGCCACGCGCCAACACCGCTTGCGTCATTACCAAACCACCACCGCCACCGTCCCTCGAAAAGAACGTGTAGTATAACCCCCCCTGGAGCTTTTTAGTTAGATTAGATCAGCAACGGGATCTAGTGCTGTAGAGCTCGATGCTCTACAGTACTACCGCGCGTGGCCACGTGTACCCCTTGGGTACAGGGCGCACGCGTGCACACCTGTACACGTGTACCGCGCGAACGAAACGCGCACGCACCACGGGTAATACGTGTACTGTCAGCCTCGACATAGCTGACAGTATTACAGTGCAGGCCGACCTGCACTACAGTAGCCCACTACAGTACCTCGGTACTGTAGTGTTATGATAGATTGTTTTGTACATTAAATATGGAGCGGACCGGCGGCGGTGGAAGAGGACAAGCACGGACTTGTCACCCACCGACCGTCAAGGTCCGACTTCCCGCTTATTCTAAGGTAACGCTCGCTAATTACCTTAGAAGCGGCACCGAGCGCGGGTTGAGGACGCGCGCGGTACGCCCACGGGCCGGCTCCGCCTCCGCCCGTCGGTACTGGATCGTTACCCAGTACGGCGCCGGGGCGTCGAGGCGTCGAACCGCTCGCGCGTACCGGCGTCCTCCCCGTTCCCGCTCTACCACGCTACCCGGGCCCGCTGCCCAGTGCCGTTAGCTCGTGTCCCGCTTCACCCCCGTCTTCCCGATCGGACGGGGTCTCGGTCGAACTGTGCATACACCCCTATCGCTGGGGGTGTTTATGCTACAGAACGGAAAATTAACGGGGAGAATTACACTAGCTCGTGTCTCGCGTACTGTGCGCCATACGAACAGCAAGGGCAAAAACCGGAAAGGCCCGAGGGTACAACGAGTACCCGGGCGAGGGTACACACGTCCGCCCCCGGACCGAGGAGGGAAGCGGACATGTGATTGAGCCAAGCACCCGCACCGAGCGGATGCCGCGCAACCCCGGATAACGCCCGCCAAGCCGTCCTCCCGCAATCGAGGAAGGATTGGACGGCCGCGGAACGATAGAAGATGAACCCGAACCTCCGCCGCCGAAGGCGGGAGACGCTGGGAGACGCGCACCGCATTCGAGCCTCCGTTACTAACCCGCTCGGTCCGTCACTAACCCCTTTCCTATCCCCCGCTCTTGCCGATTGTGAATAATTACCCCCTCGTTGCGCTTTGCGCGCGCCCCGCGGTTTGCGTCGAACGCACGACACCATTCGGGCAAGGCGGACCGCGAACCGCAGTCGCGAACAAGCATGCTGTGGCAGAGAAGGAGGGACGTGGATCGACAACGGCCGGAGGCCGGAAGGCCAACTACGACGCCTTAGAGAGCGCCACTGTCGAGGGCGCTAGACGGCGTTACGTCTCGCCCGTGCGTGAGTCAGGAGGGGAACGTACAACCGGTGTGACCGCACGCGCCGACGCCTCACGATGCGGTCTGACGTTCCCTTGTTGTCACGAATGCGTACGTGGAGACGAATACACTCAGGTACCACGCGGCAGCCCAGGGCGCAGCGGGATACGACGCTCGCCCGAGCCCCGACTCACCGAGGCACGTCGCCCCCGTCGTGTACGATCACGAGGGGAAAGCCCCCGGGGAAGACAGACGGCGGGCGGCAACCGTATGCCGCACGCCCGACAGCTCTCGGCAGGCTCACAAGCGGCGACACAGGCACACACACCCCGTAGTTGTTCGACGGCCAACCTCCCCCACCGATGGGGGAAGGCGCGACAGCAATGCCAAGGGACGCGTCGGTTCGCCGCCCGGCCGCCTCAGGACGCCTGACCCGACATGTGCCGGGAGGGCGCCATGGGTGCACAGCACGGATCCGCGAGCACCCCGTCCGAACCGGACGGACGGACGGGAAAGCGTGCATTGTAGCCTCCTCCTTCCCCCGTCGAGCGTCTCGGGTATCGTCGCACCGTCGGCGCCACGGTTACCGCCGACGCCCACGGTGGTCCCGCCTCCTCTCTTGCGATTCAATGCCACGACGGGGAAGGAGAAAAGGGGGACGGCCCCCTTTCGGAACGATGACCCCAGTCGGGCGAGTCCGACAATCATAGGGAGGACGCAACCGGGCCCCACCTCCAAAGGCGGAGCGCTGACGAGAGACGCCGCGGGGCGTGACGTGGGTGACAGGAGGACCCCCTCCGCTCCGAGGAAGGAAGGGGGGGCGAACCGAACGCCCGCCGCTGACCGGAACGGGCGACCAACGTACCAGCCGAGAAGAAGCACGCCTACGTCGCGCACGGGCACACGACAGAAGGCGGTACGACCCCCCGTTCGATCGGTCGGAACAGCGGCTTCGTCGCGCAACCGAACCCGCGCTCCGTCGGCAGCGCGGAGGATCAGAGAAGAAGGGCTAAACGTCACGAAGCGCAAGACCCATCCGAAGAGGGATGGAGTAACGGGTACGAAATTTCCGTAGGCGATCCTCGAGAAAAGCCAGCTTCTCACTCGCATAGCACAGGTCAGCGAGGCACGATTTCCGCAGTAACGACCGGAGGAAACAAAAGAGGCAAAAGAACCGCCCCGACGGCGAGGGGCCCGAAGGAGAGGACGATTTCCGCGCGTCCGCGCCCTCGCTGCGGACGGTGAGGGGCGCAAAGAGGAAATACGGGAACCCGCGGCGCACGCGAAAAGACTTTTGGTCCGCGCATGGCCGCACACACATCACGGACTGTGCTGTGATTTTTTGGCAAAAATTGATTTTCGCGGGAAACATTTTTTGCAATTTTTTGGGGTGATTTTTGGAAAGGGCTCACGGCCGTACCTGCGCGCGCGCGCGCATGAGTACTGTACACGGCAAGCGTCGTAGACGCTGCGGGCTGTACAGGTCGGACGGACACTGACAGGACGGCGGCGCGGGCCCTCCGTACTCTTCGGATGAGTACCCGCGGACCCCCTCTGCCCTTCGCTGCCGATGGCGAGGGGCACCACGGAAGAGGACTGCCATGTGTGGTATAAATACCTTCGTCCCGACCACTCGGAACGAGGGGGGTTAGAGGTGAGGGAGCACGCGACGCTGGGTTACCCACGCGCGGATAAAAACCGTACGGATGGACTCGAATAGAGGGAAGGCTCACGTGGCCGGTGACGGGCAGCCGGTCGGTGGTGTTATACCCGGACGGCCGGTCACGGGTTAGAAGCCCGAGCTAAAGGAAAACCGGAACGGTGTTAGCACTTAGCCGTAAAGGGAAGGGAGGCGAGTCTGCCTCCTCTTTACTGGGACGGGGCAGGTGCCCCCGGTCTTAACCCCTAAGTGGGACGCCAGGACACCTGTCCTGCTACAGTAGCTGTTACTTACTGTATACCAGCTACTGTACACAATTAATAAATTCGTGCCATTAACTACTAATTACTACTTATAACCGTACGGATTACACACGTGTGCCCGTGGCCACGCCAGCGGTTGTAGCACGTGTGACCCGCGGGGTACTACTGTACTCCGCTACGGGCGCGTGCAAGCCCGGTCGCTACAGTAGTACCCGCTCTTCCGTCCGGTTCACATCTCCCCGGGATGGTCGTGGTACGCAATTGTACTACAGACCCCCTTCCTTATTTCGCGAGACGTCCTCGTCGCGGCCGAGTTGTACCATGACCGGCTTGCAGAGAGTTCTCACCGTACGGAAAAACCCGCGCCGACCGCGGGCGCGCGGTCGCGTGGCAGCCACCTCCACAGGGGAGGCTGTGGAGTTTTTGGTATTTAACCGCGGTGATTCTTCCCATGCGGTGGCGGATCCCCTCACGCTTTCATCATTTCCCACAACTCACCCAACGCTTCTCCCCACGACTACCACCAGCCATACTCTCCCTCACACCTCATCTCCCGATTTACTCCCTTCCCCACGGATGGAGAACCACCGAACGGACAGGGGGCAGCCCTCCTCTGAGGGCTCCCCCTTAGCGACGCCCGCGCCAACCGTCGCTTTTCATTCAGTGCGGCAGCGGAGTGCCGGTGATCTGCCCGCTGCCGCTTCCACGCCTGCGGAACGCGGGCCGCTACCAGTCCCGCTGAGATCCATCCCGGTTCCCCGCGTTGGCGGTGCAACCGCGGTGACGCAGTTGCCCGACCAGGTCGGAGCCGGGGGACCCTCGGTAGTCGATGAAGATCCACATCCGACACGCCCCGACCCCTATGCAGGGACGTACCCGGCGGCGGCCACTCTGCCCTCCGGATGGCTCCGTAACGGTGTTCGTGCGGTCCGAGGCCTGCTCCCCGGGGCCGACATGGACCATCGCACGGCCCGAGGTGGGCGGAACCCCTCACGGGGTCAACCGCCAATCTCCGTCGAAGCCTACGTCAATGCGGATTATCCGGACGCGGCAAGATTCGAGGCGATACCGAGGCGGCGGGGCATTCGTACGCCCTCCCCTCGCGGTCGTATCCGACAAGAGAACCGCTCGGCAGCTTGGAGGACGCGCTGTCTCCACGCCCCCCACCGGTCGGTGACTATATCCGGCTCGGACCTCCTCTATGTCCGCTGTGCGGGTGAGGATGAGTACCATTCGCGGCTGCTGAACCTCCTCGGGAGATTCGGCGGGGAGGTGGACCCCGCACCTCATGTGCAGCTAGTGGCCTTCCCCCGGCCCTTCGACCGATGGTATAGCATCGCCGACCGTGTTCGGTGGGGGGAGAACTCCGCCAAGGAGAGTCGCCTGGGGTGGCGCCGTGGAGACGACTACTTCCACATGTGGCACCTGACGGAGTTTTTCTCGGTGCCCCCGGCGTCCCGGGGGCGACTGTACCCCGCTTTACCGATGGACTGGCACACTCTCGAGGCCCCGCAGTACCTCTGCGTTCCCACCCCCAGCGCGCTGGCGTACGTTGCCGCGCGCTGGATGCCTCCCGGTTCGCTCGGGAGAGGCTCGACACCTCAGACGCGACGGTTGATCGACACGATCTTATTGTCCGAGTGGGCGGTGTTTGTGGTATAACTACCTTCGTCCCGACCACTCGGAACGAGGGGGGTTAGAGGTAAGGGAGCACGCGACGCTGGGTAACCCACGCGAGCGCGAACCGTACGGAAGGACTCGAAAAGAGGGAAGGCTCACGAGGCCGGTGACGCGCAGCCGGTCGGTGGTGTCAGATCCGGACGGCCGGTCACGGGTTAGAAGCCTGAGACTTAGAGGTAAAACCGGACGGAGTTAGCAAAAAGCCGTAAAGGGAAGGGAGGCGAGTCTGCCCCCGTTTACTGGAACGGGGCAGGTGCCCCTGGTCTTAACCCCTCAGTGGGACGCCAGGACACCTGTCCCGCTACAGTAGCTGTTACATACTGTATACCAGCTACTGTACTAAATTGGCTAATTTGTGCCATTAACCACTAATTGCTAATTACTTACCGGATGGTCGCACACGTGTGCCCGTGGCCACGGCCGGCGCCAACGGTTGTGTCACGTGTACGCCGTGGAGGTACTACTGTGCTCGCAGCGGGCGCGTGCACGATTACTACAGTAGTAACCGCCCGTCTCGGGGGTTCTCATCTCCCACCGGGGGTCGCGGTGTGGAGTTGTACCACAGTGTTGGCGCTACTGTGCTTTCTGCACGCCGCGCGGGACGGCCTCCCGTTCTTCACCAAGTGCCCGGATCCCCGCTTGGCGAGCCGGAGCTCAAACGAGCCTGGAGAACGGGGCTCACTCTTCCGACTGTCCCCGGGGCTCTTGCAGCTCATCCGGTCGGTCGGGGTGGCGGCCATCCTCGAGGGCACTACCTTCGACCTGGTTGGGGCCGAGGCTCTGCTCGATTTCTCCGAACGGTTGGACTGGTCCCTCTCCGAACGCGGCGACTTCGTCTGGTACAGTTGGGCCCGCGGATGTTCCCTGCGGATGCCGCACTGGGACGGTGTGTCCACAGAAGCCGACCAGTGGTATGACCCGTTACCGGACACCGGTACACCGTCGTACGGGGCGGTCGTCGCCTCGGGCGACGGGTGGGGCGCGGCGGTTTCCTCCGCCGGACGCCCCGTCGAGGCGTCAACCGACTCCCTGCCGGTGACAGCAATCCCGGTGTCGCCACCGCAGGGCGAGGTCGTCGCGATTGACCCCGAAGCCGGGACCACAGAGAATCTTCCGGTCGGTCCCTCGACACCGCCCGCGGTAGACGTACCCACGCCCGCGGTATCCCCGCGCAGGGTTGAAGGGGAACCCGCTGCGGAGCCGACACAAATGGTGCAGCTTCACGTGGCGCCTGTGGTAGAGCCGGCGGCGGTAAACCCGACCGGGGTAGCCCCCATATCGGTACCGGGCTCCGGCGCTCCCCTCGTCCGCGACAGGAGCGGGACGGGGACTCAGAATCCCTCGGTGGCTTCTGGTGGGGCCCCTGCGGACGCGCAAACCGAGGAGGTACCCGCCATTGCCCCGGACGCGCAGGCTGCCCTACGCGCGCTGCAGGTGGAGTGCGGATACGCGGGAGTGCCCGTGCCGCCCGCTCTCGCAGCGGGTTTGATGTCCGCGCGCGCTTGGCTGGTAGAGGTGACCCAGCTCAAGGCGCGGGTGGCGGGCCTCCAGTTTGCCATCCGCCAGCGCGACACCGGCGACGACCTTATGCGGGGTGAGACAATGACGCGTATCCGCGCCGCTCAGGACCACCTTGCAGTATTGAGTGCGCAGGTGGCCAACAAGAGGCCGTATGGTGCGGTCGAGACCGACCCTGCAACCGCGACGCTTACGGGGTCTGAACCCTCCGCGAAGCGCCAGCGTCGCGAGTAAGGTCGTCGGGGGCGGTGAGGGTAGCGAACCGAAGCCCCCTTCCTTTACGGTAAAGTAGTCTCCTCATTCTTCTTCTCCTAGCTCCCCGAATGGTTCTTGTTGGTCTCAGTGCCCCGCCGGCCCCTGCGGGCCGCGGTGGATGGCCTCGCGGTGGGTGCGGCGCGGTGCTGCGGAGGTAGTTTCCCGTCCCTGCGCAGCACGAGGTGCCCATCCCCACCGACGGTTTGCCGTAATATCGGCGTTTTTCTTAGTAAAACGTGCCTGAATTTTCCGTGCGGCGGGTGGCGTTTTGCTTTTTTGACGAGCTCCCATTGGGTGCTCCCCGAAATCGGTATATTTTTTAAACCGCCGCCCGGGCGCTGAGGGCCACACATGCGCGGATCCGGGGTCTGTACCCCGTTTGGTTGCGGTTCACACCACTCCTGGGCTCCCCACAGGGAGTTTATCCTTGACGGTTTGACGGCGCCGGTACCCACATGCCCGGGCTGGTACCTTGTGGGCGGTGCCGTCCTCGAGAGGGGGTTACAATTTTTCCCCATCCTCATGGCGGGCAACTTGTCGCCCCTGACTGCATACAGTAGTCCCTCTGGCGACTGAGAGAGAACTCAGTCCCGAGGGTCACCCCCGGTACCGTACTGTAGGGTGGCCTGCTTCGCCCATGACCGTACGGTTTGCCGGCTACCCCCGTGGGGCGGTTTTCGCCTCATGCGAGGGGTATAGCCGCGCGTAAACAGCGGGAGAAATCCCCACTTTCGACTTCACCCCCGAAGGGCTGGCCGTTTTTCCAAGATCTCCTCTTAGTTTTCCTCTATAAATTTGCGGAGGCGTCATCGCACAGTCCGCCACGGTACGTCCCGCGCCCTCCTGGTGGGCTATGCGCCTCTGCCATCCGAAAGGTAGGCAAGAACCGCTCGGTAGACCACTTCCCAGTGACTCTGGTTTCGAAACTGGAAGAAACTGCAGGAAACGAATAGAAACCGTTCTGGTTTCCAAATGGCGTCTTCCATGTTTTGACACCCCCGGGTCGGCAACGACCTCAGGAGGACGAATCCGTTCTCGGAATGGGGCTACGATTTTTTCCCTATTTGCTAGAGGGAAAAACGTAGCCCTTTTTCCGGTACTGTGTCCTCGTGAAGGACCGGGCGGAAATTCGGGTCTGCAGGGGCAGCGGAGCAGCCCGCGTCACTCAAACCGTACGGAATGGCCAACCAGTGTCGTTAGGCGGCTTCTGCTTGCGCCGGGCAAGGCCTAGCCGGTCGCGCGGAAGTGTTTTTTCCCCCAGCCCCGGAGGGCTGGCCATTTTTCCAAAAACGGCGCTCTTTCACCCGCGAGACAGCGGGGCGTGTGACCCACCAGCATGTCTGTGCGGTCCCCGGGGAGCTCCCGGCGGCGGTACGCTCTGCCGTTCGTCCAAAACCGGTCGGTAAGTCCTGCGGTTGCCACTTTCCGCGGAGGCACGATTTGGAAACGAAAGGAAACTGTAAAAAACGAGCAGAAACAGCGTTTTACAGTTCCGGTTTCCAAATCCGCCTGTGCCTTCCCAAAGTCGGTTTTCCGTCTTGGGACCTCCGGACGCGGGCAGACCTGGGGAATACAATGCCGTTAACGGGAGGGAGCTACAATTTTTTCCCACCCTTCTAGGAGGAAAAACGTAGCCCCCTTTTGGGCTTAATTAAAAGCCGGCGACCGGAGTCGCCTCCTTGCCGTCCAGGGCCCTTCCGCGCCGGGTTAATCCGGCACGGGGCAATGGTTGCGCGCGGTCGCCCGCGCGCGATGCGGTAGTGAGTAAGCGGTTATGGGCGGCCTGTAGCACGTCCCCCCGGGGTCGTCCATCGAGGTGGGATCGCCTCGGCGGTCTGGTCGGGGGTGCCACTGCGGGTTCTCCCCGAGCTGCCCGGTCGGTCTTGAAGGGTCCGGCGTGTGCCGCGGTTCGCGGGGCGAGGGACCGCACGGTGTCGTGTTCGTGGCGGGTCGTCGCGGGGGCGCGTTCCCGTCCCCTTCCGCGCTACCCGGGGTGCATCCCCACCAGCGACTCAGCGGGGAAATCGGCCTTTTCCTTAGTAATTTCTGCCTGCTTTTTTTTCTTGCGGCGGGTGGCTTCTCGGCGGATTGACGAGCTCCGATTGGGCGGTCCCCAAAATCGGTCGTATTTGAAACCGCCGCCCGTGCTCTGAGGGCCACACACACCCAGTTCCTGGCTCTGCTACCGATTCGGTCGCGGTTTACCCCGCTCTTGAGCCGCCGACGAGGGCTCGCCTTGACAGTATTTCCGCGTCGGTACCCCCCCCCCGTTCGGTCTTGTCTCCCGTGTGCTAACCCGGGCTCGAGGGTTTCCTTGGCCATCGTCGCGTCGGGTCGCCCCGCCGACGGGTCCATTCCATCCGCGCCGGGTCTGTCCGGTGCGGTTTTAGCGGTGGCGCGCGGTTGCCCGCGCGCGCCAGAAGCGGTCGATGAAGGGTTGCGGGAGGCCTTCGGCGGGTTCCCAGGTATCGTCCGCTGGGGTAAAACCATACCAGCGGACCTTGTACTGGCCACCGCTGCGGGTCTCCCGGTGGGCGACCAAGTGGTCCACCACGTACTCGGCTGGCGGTTCGGGTGTTCCCGCCCGCGGGTCCATCGTCGGTGCGGCCACAGTAGGGTCGTGGGGTCCCCGCGGCATCTTGCTTACCCGATCGATGCTCACGCGGTTCGAGACCCCGTCTTGGTCGACGACCACTGTGGCCTCCGTAGCGGATCGGACCCGAAACGGGCCTTCCGTTTTCGGTAAGAGCTTGACGGAGGGTCCTCCTCCGTCGCTTGGCAGGTCTCCCCGCTCGGCGCTCGTCAACGGCCGCGGTGGACGGTCCACGTAGACAAAGTCTCCCACCGCGATGACCGGACGGAAGCGCACCTTCTTATCGAAGTCGGCTTTGTACCTCCTCTGCGCCGCGGTTAGTTTCACCCGCGTGCGCTCGAGGGCATCCCGGAGCTCCCGCAACGTCGCGCGCTTGTACTGTACCGGGGTCCGCGGGTCTTCCGTGTGGGATCCGGCGTCCTGCGGTACAGTACCGGGCAGTGCCAATCCGGCCGGTGGTCGCGTCAGCACCAGGTCGAACGGGGTTGTCTCCGTTGACCGGTGGACCTGCGTGTTATACGCGAAGGTCAGGGGCTGGATGTATTCGTCCCAGTCCCTCTGATGCTCCTCGACATAGTGTCGGAGGCGCTGCACCAGGGTGCGGTTGAACCGTTCGGTTTGCCCATTTGTCTGGGGGTGATAGGCGGTAGTCAGGTAGTGCCTCACCCCCAGCAAGGCGCACACCGCGTCGGAGAACTTGGCGGCAAATTGTGGTCCGTTATCGGTTAGCACGTAACGAGGTGCGCCGTATACGTAGACCCAATTGTCCAGGAAGGCGTTTGCCACAACCGATGCGGTGGTTGTCCGCAACGGGATGCTGCGCGTCAGCTTCGTAAACCGGTCGGTCATGACGAGCACGTGGCGATTCCCGTGCGCCGTCTTCGGTAAAGGACCCAGCAGGTCCATGGCGACGAAATCCAGCGGCCCTGCCGCTGGGAATAGCTTGAGGTCCTTCTGATGCCGCACCAGGGTTCCCCGGGTGGCGGCGCACGAGGCGCAATTCCGTACGGTACTGAAGGCGTCGTTGGCCATATGAGGCCAATAATATTCCCGCCGGAGGGTATAATACCTCCTCGTACCGCCCGGGTGTCCTGCCAGGCGGGGATGATGGGCGAGGTACAATATCTTCGCCCTGAGCCGTTTCGGTACAACCCGCTGCAGGGTCCCATCGAGGGGGGACTTGCGGACGACGAACTCGTATCGGTCACCGTCGTAGCGCGAGTCCGGATTCCCCACGGTCTCGGCGGCCGCCCTACAGAAGGGGTCCTCGGCCTGTTCTCGAAGGAACTCTTCTACCGTTACGGATGAGACGTCGCGTTCTTCGGGTATAACCGCGAACGCGTGCTCAGCTCTCCCCGGGTCGACGGGTGTCTCCCAGTGTACGGTACCTTGGCCGGGGTTATGCTCCTCCTCTCGCTATTGTACCGCGAAACACGGGACCTCGTCGTCGACCGGTTTGGAATTTGCGCCCTCAACTCGGAGGCGTGATACGCCATCTGCGAGTTGATGCTTGATACCCGGCCGGTACTGTACGTCGTAGTCGTACTCGGCTAGGCGGAGACGCCAGCGCGCTAGCCGGCCGGAGCTATCCGCCAGGTTGAGGGCCCATCGGAGGGCCTCATGATCCGTACGGAGGTCGAACGTGTTCCCATACAGATATGGTCGAAGCGTGAGTATACTCCAGACGACAGCGAGGCATTCCTTCTCGGTAGTTGTATAGTTCTTCTCCGCGTCCGTGAGGGCGCGGCTCCAATACCCGATCGGTAGGCCGTCTCCGTTCGGCTGCTCCTGTAGCAGGGCGCAGCCGACCTGGTACGCGCAAGCGTCCGTATCCAGGGTATACTTCTTTCCGTGACGGGGTAACGCGAGAATCGGTGGCGACACGAGGCGTTTCTTGAGCTCCACGAACGCCTCGTATTCCTCATCGGTGAGTACCTCGAACTCGAACGGTTGATTTTTCCCCGTCTTTCGATTTAACGGTGCGGCTATTTTTGCGAAGCCCTTCACGAACCAACGGTAGACATTGCACATCCCTAAAAAGGACCGCAATTCCGTCTGGTTCTGGGGTGGTCGAGCGCGCTCGATGGCGACCACGTTGCGGCGCTCGACCTCCAGCCTACCTGGTCGAATCACGTGTCCCAGGTAGGTGACTGAAGTGTCAAAGAAAGCGCACTTTGACAACTTCAGCGACACACCCGCATCCCGCAGCAGGCGTAGAACCTCGCGGACGTGTGCGAAGTGTTCTGTTACGGTCTTGGAGTAGATGATAACATCATCCAGGTACACCAGTGCGGTTTCCCATTTTACCCGCGACAGTATAATGTCGACGGCCCGCTGGAATGTCGCGGGGGCATTCTTCAAACCGAACGGCATGCGGAGGAAACGGTACAACCCGCAGTGCGACGCGAACGTCGTCTTGTCGCGGTCCTCCTCGGCGATTTCTACTTGCCAATACCCGCTGTTGCAATCCAGCGTGGTAAAGACAGTAGCGTCGCCGAGGGAATCGATGCACTCGTCCATCCTCGGCAACGGATAGGAATCCCGAACGGTGACTGCGTTGAGCTTTCTGTAGTCGACACAGAACCGCATGGTACCATCCTTTTTAGGGACGAATACCACGGGGCTTGCCCATTCGGCCGTGGCGGGTTCGATCACCCATGCCCGGAGCATGCGGTCGATCTCGGTCTTCTCTTTTTCCCGTGCGGTTGGTCCGGCGCGGTAAGGCGCCTGGTAAATCGGGCGAGCACCGGGCTTGAGCTCAATCCGGTGCTTCGTGGCCCCGATTTTTCCCAGCCGGCCGGTCCACATCCCCTTGAATTCGGACAGTACCTCGAGGACCTCCGAGCGCACTTCCTCGTCCTCGGCACCGATATGGACGTCCTCCCGCCAGGAATTGGGGTCCTCCTCAGGGGCGGCGGTGTCTTCGGGTTTATCCGGTCCGTCCGCCCCGAGGGGCGCCCTTGGCAGCGTGGCTTGTTCAGCCACGTCCTTGTCCGTGCGGTTGTCGATGGATTCTCCCGCGCCATTCCCTGCGGTTGAGAGGTTGGAATTAAATATCCCTCCCCCTTCCTTAGCTTCGGCCGCTTCTGCGGCCGACTCGCCAAGGGTCAGGATGTGAGTGGGCGACGGTAGGGCCAGGCCGATCAAGGTATGCTTCGGAATGTGCACCGGGCGGTGCCCGAAGTTGCTGAGCATTACCGAGAACGGTTTTTCGGGGACCACGTCCATGAACCCCTGGGCCATGAGTGTCAGGTTCTTGTGCGCGGTTTTTGGGGAGTTCTGCAAAAAGCATAGACCCCCTACCGGCGTGGCGGCCCTCACGAGGGCCTGCGTCATCGGGGGGATTGTCACCCCTTTGACGAGGCGGATTTTCCGTGACGGTGTCGTGGTCGGGAATGCCGCCTGCTTCCGCCCGGGTTTTCCGACGGCGGTAGGTGTCGCACCGCACTCCTCGAGGCCATCTTGCGGTCGTGCCTCGAGGGGGTTGTCCCGACCAACGCTACTGGTGGCGCGTCGTGGAACACGACCTTCCGTTGCGGTGGGAGGATCGCCTTGACGTGGCGATCGAGAAAGGTCGTACCGAGGATACAGTCCACGGCGAGGCTCGTCACCACCAAGAACGGGATGCGCGCTATAAATTCACCGATACGGACAAACAAGGAGATCTCTCCTAGAGCTTTCATTGCGCGGTTTGACGCGTCAATGAGCGCTGGGCTCCGAACCGGTTTTATCGACGGTCGCCATGACTCGGCTACACACCGCAAATAGATGAGGTTCGGGCCGGCTCCTGAGTCGAGCACTGGCGTGATGGCGACCATCAGCGCCTGCTTTTGGCCAACCGTGGCGGAAACCTTATAATTCTGCTTCTTGAAGAAGCAGATGGCCCGGATTTCCGTTCGGTTCCCCGGTTGCGCTTCCACTGGCGCAACCGGTTCGGGGGTGCCTGAGCTCCTGAGGCTTGGCACGGGGAGAGACGTCGTCGCCTCTACGCGTCCTCCCCGGCTTCCCCCGTGAGCAGCAGGTCTTCGCGGGTTTCCTCCGCGGCTTGCACCACGTGGTCTTCAGTAGGGCCGTGGTGCGGCTCTTCTATCACGTTCACGCCCGCGGGGGCCGTCGGACGCTGGTTTCTCCAAGCGGACGGCCCCTGGCGGTTGAACGGGGATCCCGGACGGAGGCCCTGCCGGATGCGTAGCTTCTGGTAGTTGGCCTCTCGTGCCTCCAGAAGCTTGGCCCGCAGGCCCGCATCGGCAACGACGGGACACTCCTCTTGTCGGTGCGTAGTGTCAAGGCAGAACCGACACGGCGGCGGTCCGGGGAATCCCCCACTGGAGAACCGGACCCGTGGGTTCTGCCCCTGCCTCCCGTACGGTCCTGCGCGCACATCGCCCGGGTTGGCGGGCGGACCCGCGGCGCCTGATGCCGAGGCTGCTGGCGACGGGTAATAACTCGTCGGCGGCGAGCTTAACGGGCTCGGCGTCGCGGTGTGGTCCGTCACGGCCAAGATTTCTTCTGCCACGGATCCTCGAGCTGTCGGGATGTCGGATGCCGACTCAACCGACAGCACGGGCCGTGTCCTGGCGGTACGTTCGAATCTTCTGGCCGCTCCGGACGGCTCCCGGGATGACATGGCTGACATCCCCTGCCGGCGGGAAGCCGGATTGGTTTCCCCGATCGCTTGCGCGTATCGAGCCACGGATTGGTAATCCACATCCGGGTGCGTAGCAAGGTAGTTGTGGACCTGCGCGCACGTGGCGGGAAGTAACCCCTCGACGAATAGGGACTTCAACCGCCGGTCGGAGAATACCGTACCGCATCGGAGCGCCTTGTCCCAGAGGTGGTTACTGTAGACCTCCTCCGTCATGTTCGAACTTTGACGGAAGGAGGTCACGTCACCAACCGCTTCGGAAATTACCTCATCGGTCGCATAGGTACGCAACAAAAAGTTGACAACCTGCGGGTACGTCCTGAGCAGTTCGCGCCGCTCCACGTCAACCGCCATGGTGTTTCCATTGAGACGGGACTGGAGTATGGCGTGAGCCTGACCGGTGAGGTAGAATTGGAAGCACCACACGGCGGCTCCCTCGGTGATCCCGTTGTGGTCGCACGCCATCTTGAGGCGTGCGAGGAATCCCAATACCGCAATCGGATCTTGACCACTGAACGTGTGGGACCTCATCTGCACGTCCAGTTTCTTCCGGTAACGGTTAATGTGCCGCGCTACTGTAGAGTCGTAGCGCGAGCTACGCCGTTCCAGGCGGTAGGTCTTGTAGTTGACGGCCTTGGTAAACAGGTCATTGAGCGGCCTGATTACCGTAGGCCGTCGCTCGTCGCCCCTTGGCGCAGCCCGGCGGTGTCTGCTTGAGCGACGACGCTCCTCACCCGACTCGGTACTGTAGTCTTCCGAGTCGGACGGTTCTTGCCAGTGACGGTCTCGGCTTCTATCGCGGCGTGCCCTGTGGCCCCGCCTGCGCGAACCTTCCGAACCGGATTGGTCGTCATCGGAGGGGTATCCTCCCCCTCCGGCATCGCGGTATCGCCCGTGGCGTGCCTCGCGGTTATCGCGGTATCGCCAGCGGCGTCCCTCGCGGTTTTCATCCGTCCTGTGACGGGGGTCTTCTGCGTCGGAATACCGGGTGTATTCCGCTTCGGTCCTGTGCGTGCCGGGTGCACGTCTTGTGCTCAACCGGTACGGGTCCCGATTTTCTGTCTCGGGGAGCCCCAGGCGGTTTTCTGTCCCGCGGGGGTCACCTGTACCGGCGAGTATGGGGAGGACATTTTCTGTAGTCCTCCCTGTAGCACCGTAAACGGTTGGGAGATAGATGGCTCTGCCCTCCGGGTGAGGGTCCATCCTATCAATCCCGGGTACGGCGCCGATCGGATCAGCGATATAATTGCTTGAGCCCGGAACGGTTTCATGGCGCGGCGCCGGCGGCGGTGCCGCGCCTCCCGTTTCGGTTGTAAATGTCGTGGCCAGACGAATGGCCACGGCGGAGCTAATAGCTCCCTTTAGAGCCATTGCGGTGGGAGATTCGTCTTCCTCCGCGGCGAGCGCGGCCACCACCTCGTCGCGTACGAGGGGGGCGATCTTCTCGTCCAGCAGGGCGCGGAGCGCGGCGTCCGCTTGCTCCGCCACAAGCCCGGGTACGGTTCGGTCGAGGCAAACCTGGAC
The DNA here is from genome assembly GCF_000350225.1 of Chondrus crispus. Taxonomy (NCBI): domain Eukaryota; phylum Rhodophyta; class Florideophyceae; order Gigartinales; family Gigartinaceae; genus Chondrus; species Chondrus crispus. Next base: position 231,833 of record NW_005178985.1, read on the forward strand.
GACCTGGGGTAATTCCTCAGCGAGGAATTCCTCCATCCAGGTTTGTAATCGCGGGAGTAACGCGTCGTACAGTACTTGTACGCGGTTTCTCCCACCAGCCGGTAGCCCGGCGGTGGTGTCCGAAACGGAAGGGGTCTTCTGGCCCCTGGTAGACGGCGGGCGTAGCAGGGCTTCCGGATTGTCGATCCGGGGGCGCTGTGCGCCTCTGCCACTGCGGGTACTTGCTCGCCCGGAGGCGGTATCTTCTCCGGCGGAATCCGCACGGTTCATCGTCGATGATCACTGGCGATCGACGCGGTGATTTTCGACCTCTTTCAATCCGATCGGTAATTGCTCGCGCTGGCGATCCAGTGCGGGCTCAACCTCTGTAGTTATACCCTCCACAAGAGTACCAAAATGTGGTATAACTACCTTCGTCCCGACCACTCGGAACGAGGGGGGTTAGAGGTGAGGGAGCACGCGACGCTGGGTTACCCACGCGCGGATAAAAACCGTACGGATGGACTCGAATAGAGGGAAGGCTCACGTGGCCGGTGACGGGCAGCCGGTCGGTGGTGTTATACCCGGACGGCCGGTCACGGGTTAGAAGCCCGAGCTAAAGGAAAACCGGAACGGTGTTAGCACTTAGCCGTAAAGGGAAGGGAGGCGAGTCTGCCTCCTCTTTACTGGGACGGGGCAGGTGCCCCCGGTCTTAACCCCTAAGTGGGACGCCAGGACACCTGTCCTGCTACAGTAGCTGTTACTTACTGTATACCAGCTACTGTACACAATTAATAAATTCGTGCCATTAACTACTAATTACTACTTATAACCGTACGGATTACACACGTGTGCCCGTGGCCACGCCAGCGGTTGTAGCACGTGTGACCCGCGGGGTACTACTGTACTCCGCTACGGGCGCGTGCAAGCCCGGTCGCTACAGTAGTACCCGCTCTTCCGTCCGGTTCACATCTCCCCGGGATGGTCGTGGTACGCAATTGTACTACACCATGCGCCAGCGCCCTCGCCTCGGGCGGCGAGGGACGCCTACGAAGAGCAACTGCACGCGCGACTGCGGCCTCGCCACGGACGGCGAGGGGCTCAGAGGAAGAATGCGTCACGCGTGCCCGTGCCCTCGCCTCGGACGGCGAGGGACGCCTACGAAAAGCAACTGCGCGCGCCTGCGCCCTCGCTACGGACGGCGACGGGCGCGGAGAAAGAATATCGTCACGCGTGCCCGTTCCCTTGCCTCGGACGGCGAGTGACGCCTACAAAAAGCAACTGCACGCGCACTCGCGCCCTCGCCACGGACGGCGAGGGGCGCGAAGAAAGAGCAGCAGCACGAAAGCTCGCGCCCTCGTCTCGAACGACGAGGGACGCCGACGAAAAGACGAATGCCGGGCGGTGTGCCCTCGCCGCCGACGGCGAGGGGCGCCAAGGAACGGAGCCTTCGTCGCGCGCTCACGCACTCGCCCCAAACGGCGAGGGGTGCTGACAAGAAGACGACTTCTGCGCGACGCGACCTCGCCGCCGACGGCGAGGTGCGTCAAGGAAGACGAATACGGCGCGCTGTGCCCTCGCCACGAACGGCGAGGGACGCCGAGGAAGAGCAACGGCTGCGTGCCTCGCCGTCGCCGCCGACGGCGAGGGCGCCAAGGAGAAGATCATCCGTCGCGCGCTGCGACCTCGCCATGGACGGCGAGGGACGCCGAGGAAGAGAAACGGCTGCGTGCCTCTCCCTCCCCGCCAACTGCGACGGGCGCCAAGAAGAAGAGCATCCGTTGCATGCGGCGCCCTCCCCACGGACGGCGAGGGACGCCGAGGAAGGGCAACGGCTGCCTGCATCGCCCTCGCCACCGGCGGCGAGGGACGTCGTGGAGAAGAAGGAACGCGCATTTTGGCGCCATCGCCGCCGACAGCGAGGGACACTGAGGAGAAGCGGGAGCTGCACCGCGCACGCCGGCCCTCGGACCGCCTCCGCGACACGCTGCACCTGAAACGGGGGGACACCACGGCCGTCAACGCGTTCAAAGTACACGGCGCGTACGCTACTATCCAAGGCGACAACGTCGACGTTGTCTTGGTACCTGTCGGCGGCGGACTAATCGCCTGCACCGCTACAGTCCTCAAGCGCCTACGTCCGCACGCCAGGATCGTCGACGTCGAGTTGGAGGGCGCCATAGCCATACGGAAGCCTGTGTAAGGGCGGGCGCGTTAAGTTGGACACTGTGGAAACGTATGCAGACGGCGTCGCCGTCATTGTGGTCTGCATCGCGACGTCTCGCCAGTGCCGCGACCTCGTCGACGAGGTCATGCTGGTGAGCACGGACGAGGTCTGCGCCGCCATCAAGGGCGTGTTCGAGAACACGCACTCCATCCGGGAGCCGAGGCGGGGGACATGAAGAACGCGCGGCGCACGAACGCGACGCTCTGAGCGCGGACTGCAACCGAACCATGTTGCGAGGGGCTGTGCACAAGTGCCGCTCGTGAAGGAGGTCGGCTTCGGCATCGTACGCAACGACGCGGTTCGCACGTTCTCGGCCCCGCGCCACGCACCGCGTTGGACATTCTCGCGCGCAGCAGCTATGCCTCCCGCGACGGGGTGGCGTGCGGCGTTCCCTGGGGCAGATGGACCAACCATGTCCCCAGATGGACAAGCGGGGCGAGGTCGGAGGCAACGGACGGACTGTGAGGCGGACGACTAAGCGGAGGAGACACGGACTCTCACCGGAGGACAGGTAGGTAGGACCCGGGTACGAGCGGGGTTCGACTGGAATACACAAGCAGCCCTCTACGAACACATGTGAACGAGGACGTACACGAGGCGACACAGGCCCGCGCACACAGCCAGGGGGGTTGTGTCGTACGAAGAGCGGCCGCCACGCTAGGGAACCAGAAAGAACGCACAGGAGGATGGAACGAGGCCACAGAAAGGGAACAACGACGGGCACCGACGGTAAAATGAGGACTACAACGGTTGCCTCCTCCAATAGGGTGAACGTTGACGTTCACTCTTGAGGACGGGGCCGTGTAGTATAACCCCATCCCGTGGAACTAGATTTAGATTAGATCACACACGTGTGCCCCATGTATATCATACGTGTACCACACGTGTACTGTCAGCCCCGATGACCGACAGTACCGGAGCGCAGGACGACCCGCGCTGACTACAGTAGCTCTACAGTACAGTCCGTACTGTACTGTAGTATGATAGACTAACTTGTACATTAAATACTAGGGCAGGCCGGCGGCGGAGGGGAAGGACAAGCACGAGCTTGTCCAGAACCTACGCCTTTGGTCAAGCTCGCCCCGCTTATTCTAGATCGGGCTGGCTACAATAGCCCGTATCTAGTTAGGAGCCGAGCGGGCAGGGGACGCGCGAGCACACGAACGAGCCTAGATCCGCCTCTGCCCGTCAGCGCTGGTACGTAACCCAGCGCTGCCCCGGGGCGTCGAGGCGTAGATCGACCCGCCCGTGCGCGCGTCCCCGTCCGAACCCGCTGTACCACCACGCTACGCGGGCCCGCTTCCCAGTTCCGTTAGCTGGGGTTGCTTCCCTTCTCCGATCGGGGTCTCCGCAAAAACTGAGTATACACCCCCCTCCGCTGGGGGTGTTTATACTACAGTGCCGCCTCAATTAAACTGGCCGCGTAGGACGCATGGACGAATGGTGACAGTGGGGTGAAGCCGTGTCCACCGAGGCAAAACGGAAGGCCTATTTGTGTAGCCATGGATGCATAAACGGCCACATCATTCAACCGAGAATAAGCAGCGATTTGTTGTTCATCAAATTTTGCAGCTGCTGGGAGGGAGAGGTGGGGAGGTGTAAGGCGAAAGACATGCTCGACTTTGCATACCGAGCCTGTTACACGGTGAAGGTGAAACCGCGTACGCGCGTCGGGAATTTCATCAAGGAGGCTGAGGGAGGCATGGCATGATTGAACCTTGTTCATGAGATGTCGGCGCACAAAGGCATCTGTGCCGAGCGGGGCACCCAGCAAGGCTACACCGCCTTCGCTGCACTCGACGTGAAGGGGAAGACACGGAGCAATTCGGACAACTTTTCTGGCGTTACGGTCGGCCAGTATGCCCGGCACTTGTTGATATTGACGTGAAATCCGGACTGCGGGCCGTCATCAGGAAGAATTCGGAGTGCCTTGATGACCTCCGAGATTGGCCCGACCAGAGTGCCGTCATCCGCGTACCAGCGGTTCAGGTCGAGACGGCACTCGCGGGTGAGACGACGCAGGAGCGGCTGGATTGCCAGCGAAAATAAGAGCATACTTGCCGGGTCCCCCTGTTGGGTGCCCTCCTGACTTTTCATCAGAAACCGCGGAGAAGAGGGCAGCACGAGATCAGGAACGGTGCGGCCATAGATTAGATTGAGAAAACGGGCGAGGGAAAGAGTCTGCAGAGGGAGACGATCCAGCAGGGACTGACGTGAGAAGGTGTTAAAGGCATTCCGCGCGTCTACGGAGACCATGATGTAGGCTGGGTTTCGACCGTGACGATGCATAAGCATGCGCGTGTCATGGACGATTGCGTCCATGCCCGAGGCACCCGAGTTGGCGAGCTGTTCTGGGAGAAGGTGATCGCGGGTGTCCTGGATGGCGGGGGGCAGAAGGACCTTCGTGACCAGACGGCGCAAAGCCTGCCCTACAGCAATCGGCCGTATTTTGTGAGGGCGGGGTTGGAGGGGGATCAGAGTGGCAGCAGCAAGGAGAGGCGCAGTTCTATCCGGAATGTCACCTCGGGCGAGACGTCGAACCAGGTTCGTCAATGCGGACAACCCCGTAACCCCAGCTTCCGGGCTGATAGTGGTGCGGGCTAAGAGCTGCAGGATACGGGGAGAGAGATGGTCCGGTCCTGCAGCGGATGTGGGATTAAGGGCGCGTGCCGCTCGGAGGACTTGACCTTCCGTAATTTCAGGGACCGGGGGGAGGTCAGTCGGTGAGAGAGGCTGAACCGGGCTGGCAGGAGGAGGGTGAAGCGCGGTGAGTGTGTCACGGGTGGCGGCAGCATGTAGATCGGGCAGCGGTTTGGCCTTGAGGGCCGACATTGCACGTCCATATTGGGCATCGGCGGCCAGGCGCATGGCACGGCCGATGCGGTGCCGCGATGTAGCGGAGGCTTGGTAACGACGGCTGCAGCCGTCACATGTGACGCGTGCGGTAGTCAAGGTCGACTTGATGTGCAGCAAGGGCTTCGTGCCACAAGGCAGCCCAATGCCGACCCGAGGAGGCGCGGCGAATCCGTTGGCGGAGGGCATGATGTTGCCCTGTGCGGGAACGCCATCCGGTTTCTCCACGGAACGAGCGTCGCAAGACAGCGATGGGAAGAATGTGTAGATGAATGAATGCGCGATGGGATTCAGTTGGGGTCATTGTGGCCGACGCAGCGCGGACAGTCTTGATGAGGAGCATCGTGAAACTGTGTGAGCACGAGGAAGGGATAGATGAGTAAACATGGGAGGAGCGTATGGGGCAGAGGAGGAGGTCACGCACAGTAGGGAGAGAGAGAGAGGGATTGGAGGGAGAAGGCGGGGTGGGAACAGGCGTGGGCAGCTGAGACAAGGGGGTCTCAGCGGACGAAATATTAGGTTGACTCATTGTGGTGAGGGAGGTTGTGGGAGCGGAACTGGTACAGCCGACGCACATGGGTTGCCGAGACGGCGAGCCGATGGGAGGCTGGCAGAACCGGATAGGGGGCGTTTG